>NC_083445.1:13427846-13727846 GCF_020745735.1 Hemiscyllium ocellatum | reverse complement strand
CCTGCTGTGTGCTGAGTAGCACGTCCTAGTTGGAGGCCTGAGGCCTGTGACCAGCAGGGGAAAAAGAGAGAGAGACAAAAATAAGTGGGTTGGGGGATATTTGGGCAGTGGTACGGCCAAACACTGGACATACAAAACATTGTAAATGAAAACGCACAGTATGGCGATACGGCAGTGCGCATGTTGTTGGTCGGGACGTTATAGTTAAAAGTAAAAGGTACAACCTGTCAGAGAAGATGTGGTTAGAGGCATGATTCATATCGACATCCCAGTAACTGAAGTGGACCTGTTCATCAAGTAATCTCATGAAGTAGGGCAATGACGCTTGAGAGACCCATCGGTGTAGTGGTGGCGCGGTAGTTGAGCTAAAAGGGTCGCGGAACGTCTGCAGGCAAGCAGCCCCTTCTAGACTGTGCAATCCTGCCAAGAGTGAGCATTCGCGCCAAAAGCGAACGGGCACCGCCCCAACTGAACGTTCGCGCCAAAAGTCAGCTGGCCCCGCCCAACCTGAGTCTTCGCGCCAAAAGCAAGAAAGCCCGCCAAGAACTAAGGTGACCCGCCCAGAGAAGGGTGACCCGCCAAAACTAGGGTGAGCACGGGACACCCCGGGATTTACTGTCTTAGGATTCCACAACCGTAGTGTTATTAAAATAAAAGCTCAACCATCCCTTCCTGCGCCCCCTCCCTACATTCAGGTATTCCTTTCCAAGTATAAGAGTAATTAAAAGTGATAGTGGGGGGACAAGCGGCATTTAATCCTAAAAATCAAGACGAGACTATGGAGAAAAATCCCCGACCGTTAAGTTATCAATCCCAAACCGCTAAGTGTAGAGAACAACACTCACGTACACCGACACCAGTAAACCTGCTTTCGGCTGCTGGGCGGCTTCCCACGGTCCCTGTCCGTCACTCAGGCTGTCGGTGCCGGTCCACTGTACACCGAGACCTGGGATGAAACATTTGCTGCGACACCTCCGTTTGCCACGTCTGTTAAAAATCACTGCACTCACTCACTCACTCCCTCTCTCACTGGGCCGGCCCCACACTGGTTTTCATCCACATGCATGCCAACCCACGCATACTGTCGGTGTGTCCGTACTCTCGTCTCAGCCTGTCGCAGTCCCTTGTCCCCAGTTTTAGTGACATGTTTCGGGGCATTACATACTCGCAGAAACTGACAATCTGTGTGAAACCGTAGCAAATCTCGGTCGGGGGCGTCCGAAATGGCTGGGGCTGTGGTGGAGGTACAGTGGCCCCCTTGCCATTGCTGGTTGAATGTGACTAACAGTTTCGTTTTCCACCCCGGGGATTTTTCAGCGGTCGGTGGTGCCCAATCAGTAGGGGGTTTCCCTAGGGCTATCGTTTGCCGCGCTGAATAGTGCGGCGCGAGTAGGAGACCGTTTAAAATTTTGGTCATTAGCGCCGTATCTGTGAAGGTCTCTTTTAGTCTCGTCAATATCAGGTCTTTTTGGGCGGGCGCTTGGTTAAACACTTGATCCAGTGCTGTCTTGTGCACTGTTACACTGTCCAGTAATAATTGGGCATGCCAAGTTACGTCTGTGCAGACCGTGAGGTGCCACCAGGGCACTCCGGGGCGTAATGGTTGAAATTGGGTCATTTTTGGTGGTCCAAAGTTCAAGTCCCCCATGACGGATCTCACCTGGTGGGTACTGCTTTAAACCCAGTGCGTTTTTCAAAAGCCTGACCTTCGCGTGGCAGATTTCTGCTCTTAACAACCGGTCTAAGGCAAACGCCTGTGCAGGTAAACCCTATCCAGGAGATGAGATCCGCCCTCTGTCCCCTTAGAATGCTAGCAGCGAGTGTGTCTATCGATAGTTGTCGGAGTTAAAGTGCTTAATAAAAAGAGAAAGGATCCAATCAGTCAAGTGCGGTCAGCGCTGTCTCAATTAATTTCACTAAGCGTCCAGGCTCCGTAAGCCACGCTTTTACCTTAACTCAGAAAGCTGCGTCCAGGATCCGAAATCCACGCGTAAAACTCAAACTCAAAAACCGCGTCCAGGATCCGAAATCCACGCATCAACTTAACTCAAAAACCGCGTCCAGGATCCGAAATCCACGCGTAAAACTCAAACTCAAAAAGCTGCGTCCAGGATCCGAAATCCACGCATTAACTTAACTCAAAAACCGCGTCCAGGATCCGAAATCCACGCGTAAAACTCAAACTCAAAAAGCTGCGTCCAGGATCCGAAATCCACGCGTAAAACTCAACTCAAAAACTGCGCATTAACTTAAGGCTAGCCATGGATCAATTAGTCACTTCAGTACCGCGAGAACAGGCAGGTATTAGTGAAGAAGTGAGAAAATAGCTTACCGTTGCTGCCAAACTGATTTAAAAGTACTGTTTGTGTTGGTGAGGATCAGGGAGCAGACAAAGACTGACTAACTGAAAAAATTTACCTACTGGAAGTCTTTGCTTTAACAGGCGCTTCCTCACCTTTTAAAAGTTCGGCCGAAAGTTTGTCTGCCCTCTGGTCCGCCAACGTGGCCAACTTGCGGTCGTCTCTTTCCCTTCCCACGTTCAGGCTCACCATCTGTTGAGACGGAAACCGAATGGTCTCGTCTCTACGTGTTCGTTGGAAGGAGAGATCAAACCGTCTAGAGTTTGGAGCAAAAACACCGTTTATTACAGAATCAAAACTGGTACACTATACAACGAATTCAAAAGCATGTAAATTCGTTGGAGAAGGCGTTCTGACTCTCCCTTCGGATCTGGTGCAGTTATACTTCGCGCTTCCTCGAGTTCCCGGTCAGGTTCCCCTTGTTCGGCTCTTTCATTGGTCGGTTCACCTGTCTGTGAAGGGATTAGTGTCTCTATTGGCTGCCCCGAGATACCTGTCCCACTCCTGCTGTGCCGAACAATGGGTAGACATCCTGGGTTCGGCAGTTTCCGATCTTGTAAATTAAAAGTTTATTGTTGGAAGGGTTTCCTCATTGCCATGCGTCTGGCTGTCTGGGCGTTCACAATAGTTCTCCATAGTTGAATATACAGATATTATCATTTAACATAGGACCCGAATGAGTTTGACGTCAGCGGAGGCATTAGCAAGTACTTTATCAATCAAGTGTGGTATCGGTGCGATTTACACTATCCGATAGTTACCGGTTTCCTTTATTATCAATGAGAGTGTAATAGGATGATCTGAAACTGACGGACATGTTCTAATCCCCCAGGAATGTGGCCCCAGGCAGACAGTCCTGCAGTGGCTGGGTTTACTTTACATGGCTGTGTTTTAGCTGGTATCTGACAGTGTCTGCTTTAATAATGGTGCTCCCCTCCCTAGCCCCAATGTAGGTACCCCGATAGCAGATTCTCCCCAACAACAGTCTGCCTTTTTATACTGAATGACTCTATGTTTCCGTACTTCTATGTACCTCACTGATTGTGTGATCAGTGGACAATGAGTTAAAACTGTTTTCAGTTCTACTGAAGAGATTTTTCTTTGCAAAATATAGTTTGTTCAAAAAAATTTGCAAGTTATAAGATAAATCAGTTCAAATTTGACAATTCATAAGATGTCCCACTATTCTTGTCATTATAGGTTATTTTTACAAGTTATAATCACAACGCAAGGGAAAAGCTGTCTTCAAAGTTGTGCAGAATTTGTTCTTCTTTTGGTTATATCAGATACCTGAATTAAATTTCTTTTGTTAAATAAACTAAGAACTGTAGGATTTTAATATTTTATAAGTTACAGGTTATATTTTCTACTCCCAGCAGGTGAGCTTCAGGTAGTCCGAGAAGTGCTTCACTGATACCCTTGAGGCCTCCGTGTGGCATTCTCACTGATACTTGGGAATCATTGGCCCACAACCATCCAAAGCAGAGGAACATTATCCAGGAAGGCATCAGGCACCTCCAGACATTCAAGCGGGTAAAACTGGAAGCCGGGTGAAAACAGTGAAAGGAGCACACTGCCACACCAAACACCACTTGCCCCTTCCCGTAACCACCTTCTGTCCCAAGTGTAACAGAGCCTGCGGTAACCACATCAGTCTGTACAGCCTCCTATGGACACACACTGAGAGTGGAAGAGAGTCAACCTCATCTGTGAGGGACCATCAACAAGTGAATGAATTTTTACAAGGTACAATTACAATTCATGTCAAACATTCTCTGGTTTATACAGCCAAGGGTTTTTACATGGTTTCTAACCCCTCAGTGCTCTATGATGTAGGGGTGGGAGATGTGGGGATGGCTAGACAAGGGCCTTTCCAGCATTGAACCTTTGTGGCAGTTCCCCAAACTTTAGTGCATCCATCAGCACATTGTCAAGAACCTAGGAACTTGCTGCAACACGTTTGGAAGACCAACGAGTGTCTTTAACAAGGTCTTCTACGTCCAGCAGCCTCAAGTGCCTCACAATTGACTTCACCTTCAACAACATGACCTACAAACAAATCAACTATAGGACTCTTAGCAGAAGCAGTTATGCAGAAGTTAGAACTAGCAGCCCTACCAACGATTCAGCCCAAGCTTCAGGTCCTCTATATGGAAGACACCTTTGTCATCACAAAGCAGAACAAGTTAGAAGAAACTCACAATCACGTAAACAACATCCTTACTGGTATAACGTTCACCAAAGAGGAAGAGAATAACAACAGGCTCCCCTTCCTAGATATCATTGTAGAACTCAAAGCCAATGGAGAGCTCACTGAAATTCCTGGAGGGTTGGAATTTAAACCGGAACTGTAATAAACACATTGATTTGGACCCCAAATACCATCCTCTCAGAAAAAGAACCAGAAGTGATATCACCCACCATAATAGACCAAGACAGATAAATAGCAAGTGGGACAGAACACCAGTGCTTCGTCGGAGGCTCACTGATGATCTTACCTAGCATGGTGACAAAATGTCTGAGAACAAATCTACCCGCTCAGCGAACAAACTTAAAACCTGATTAATATCTGGTCAGCATGGATGAATTGGACCATAGGATCTGTTTCCACACTGTACAGCTCTGAGACTCTCTGACTCTATAACTTCAG
This sequence comes from Hemiscyllium ocellatum, assembly GCF_020745735.1. Lineage (NCBI taxonomy): Eukaryota > Metazoa > Chordata > Chondrichthyes > Orectolobiformes > Hemiscylliidae > Hemiscyllium > Hemiscyllium ocellatum. The sequence goes on along the minus strand of NC_083445.1, from coordinate 13,722,836 downwards.
GTACCAATCTTCATTATTCCAGTCTGGTTATAGCAAACAGTGGTTCACTCTAAACTATTATACCAATTTAGCTTTTGTCTCTATTTTCTATTCTTACCACTAATTTACATTCCGCAATTAAAAGACACACTATGTTTTCTTTAGATAACTTGAAGCCAAGAGAGATTGATGCCCATTAATCTCTGCCAATGATTCCATTCTCATGATTACAGATCCACCCAAGTACTTAGTTCTTTAATGACAGTGACCAGCAAATGTCCTAAAGCTTTAAGACTTGAATGAATGGCTTTCCCACTTTTTCAGCATCCTTTAACAAAGCATTGAGGTTCGCCTCAAGTAGCTCCATAATTCAGACGCTGTTCCCAGTGGTGTATGCTGAGATAAATATCACCAAAAGAAAATTGACCAAAAATGCCAAACACTTGCTTGTCTGCATTTAGATTTAGGGTCTCCTTGCCTCTTTATAAATGAACATTATGACTGCTTGCACATTCTCCCCTAATGGCCACACAGGGAGGTCAAAACATGTCAAGGGCTGAGATTCTTACTATTGGAAGATTGGAGAACAGGGCCTCCTTGGAAAAGAGAGTCTCCAAATCTCCGGCGATCAAATGTAGCCATAGTACCAGTTTGTATCCCAAAGAGCCTGTATTTTTCCAGTTACCAGTGAAGGCTGCTTTAATCCAGAAACTCAGGTAAATTTCTGGCACCTGGATTTGTTTTTAGCCACAGTAGATGGTCTAATTTGAATTCAATTTTGAAAAATCTGGAAGTGAGAATCTACTGGTGACCATGAAAGCATTGCTGATTGTCGGGAAAACTCACCTGGGGTTCACTAGTGTCTTTCAGAGAAAGAAATTTGCCATCTTCATGCATTCTGGTCTACAGGTGACTCCAGACCCATAATGTGGTTGACTCTCAATTGCCCTCTGAAATGATCTAACAGTTGTGCCAGGCGCTACAAAGTCTCAAAGAAATGAAACCAGACAAATCACCTGGCATTAATCTAGGCACCGGCAACAGCAGAAACAGCCCTGTCGACCCTGCAAAGTCCCCCTACTAACATCTGAGCGCTAGAGCCAAAATTGGGAAAGCTGTCTCAGGAACTAGTCAAGCAACCGCCTGACGTTGTCATACTCACGGAACCATACTTTATAAGCAATGTTCCAGACACCACCATCACCAGCCCTGGATATGTCATTTTCCGTCGGCAGAACGGACCCAGTAGAGGTGGCAGCACAGTGATACATTCAAGACGGAGTTCCCCCGGGAGTCCTCAACATTGACTCCAGACCCCATTCAGTCCCATGGCTTCAGGTTAAACAACGGCACGGAGACTTCCTGCTGATTTCCACGTACCGTCCTCCCTCAGCTGATGAATCGGTGCTCCTCCGTGTTGAACAACACTTGGAAGAAGCACTGAGGATGGCAAGGGCACTCTGGATGGGGGATCTCAACATCTACCAGCAAGAGTGGCTTGGCAGCAGTGCTACTGAACAAGCTGGTCAGGTCCCAAAGAACATAGCTGCTAGACTGGGTCTACAACAGCTAGTGAGGGAACCTACAAGAGGGGAAAACATATCTGACTTCATCCTTACCAATCTGTCAGCTGCAGATACATCTGTCCATGACAGTATCGGTAAGAGTGACCACTGCACAGCCTTGGTTCAAACATAGAAAAAACAGCTGAATTCTGAGGTGAGAGTGACAGCCCTGATGTCAAAACTGCATTTGGCTGAGAGTGGCATCAAGGTGTCCTCATAAAGCTAGAATCAATGGGTACTGGGGGCAAACTCTCTGCTGGTTGAAGTCATGGTGCCTACGTACAGTGACAGTATACACTTTTCACTGTATTTTAAATTGAATATTTGTAACATTAAATGATTCAATTCAATACCTGACACATAGGAAGATTCTCATGGTTGTTGGATGTTAGTCATCTCAGCTCCAGGACATCTCTGCAGGAATTCCTCAGGATAGTGTTCTTGGCCCAACCATCTTCTGTTGCTTCATCAATGACCTTCTCTTCACCATAAGGTTGGAAGCTGATGATTGCACGCTGATGATTGTGCAATGTTCAACACCATTCGCAACTTGTCAGATACTGAAGTAGTCCATGTTCAAATGCAACACGAGCTGGACAACATCCAGGCTTGGGCTGACAAGTGGCAAGTAATATTCAGGTCATACAAATACCAGGATATGAGCATCACCAATAAGAGACAATGTAACTACCAGCCATTGCCATTGAATGGCGTTACCATCCCTGAATCCTCCAGTATTAACATCCTGGGATTTACCATTGACCAGAAACACAACTGGACTCACCACATAAATACAGTGACTACAAGAGCAGGTCAGTGGCTAGGAATACTGCAGCGAGTAACTCACCTCCTGACTCCGCAAACCCTGTCCACCATCTACAAGGCACAAGTCAGGAGTATGATGGACCCCCCTCTTGCCTGGATGGGTGCAGCTTCAACAACACTCAAGAAGCTCGACACCAATGAGGAAAAAGCAGATCGTTTAACTGACACTACATCCACAAACTTCCAATCCCTTCACTACTGATGCTCAGTAGTAACAGTGTGAATTATCTACAAGATACAGTGCAGAATCTCACCACACATCCTCAGACAGCACCTTCCAAACCCATAACCATTTCCACTCAAAGGAAAAGGGCAGCAGGTACGTGGGAACACTACCATCTTCAAGTTTCCCTTAAAGTCTCTCACCACCCTGTCTTGCAAATATATTGTCATTCCTGCTCTGTCACTGAGCCAAAATCCTAGAATTCCCTCCCTAATGGTATTGTGGGTTAACCCACAGCAAGTGGACTGCAGCAGTTCAAGAAGGCAGCCCACCACCACATTCTCAAGGACAACTAGAGAAGGATAATAAATGTTGGCCCAGCCAGTGATGCCCATATCCCACAAATTAATAAAACAAAATAAAATTTTTGCTGACCATTTTTCCTCTATATAATTGCAATGTCTATATATGTACTTTAAAATATGATAATCCTTGTTGCTAGGGTTAAGACCATTAGACCATAAGAAATAGGAGTGGAAGTAAGGCTATTCGGCCCATTGAGTCTACTCCGCCATTCAATCATGGCTGATGGGCATTTCAACACCACTTACTCACACTCTCCCCGTATCCCTTAATTCCTTGCGAGATTAAGAATTTATCAATCTCTTCCTTGAAGACATTTAACGTCCCAGCCTCCACTGTGTTCCGTGGCAATGAATTCCACAGGCCCACCACTCTCTAGCTGAAGAAATGTCTCCTCATTTCTGTTCTAAGTTGACCCCCTCTAATTCTAATTCTGTGCCCACGGGTCCTAGTATCCCCGCCTGACAGAAACAATTTCCCAGCGTCCACCCTTTCTAAGCCATGCATTATCTTGTAAATTTCTATTAGATCTCCCCCAATCTTCTAATCTCTAATGAATACAATCCCAGAATCCTCAGCTGTTCATCAATATGTTAGGCCTATCATTCCAGGGATCATCCATGTGAATCTCCGTTGCCCACGCTCCAGTGCCAGTATGTCCTTCCTGAGGTGTGGGGCCCAAAATTGGACACAGTATTCGAACTGGGGCCTAACCAGAGCTTTATAATGTATCAGTCGCACATCACTGCTTTTACATTTCCAACTCTCTTGAGATAAATGACAACATTACATTTGCTTTTTAACCACGGACACAACCTGCAAGTCAACCTTTAGAGAATCCTGGACTAGCACTCGCAGATCCCTTTGTACTTTGGCTTGATGAATTTTCTCACTATTTGGAAAATAGTCCATGCGTGTGTTCTTTTTTTCCAAAGTGCAAGACCTTACATTTGCTCACATTGAATTTCATCAGCTACTTCATGGACCATTTTCCTAAACTGTCTAAATCTTTCTGTAGCCTCCCCACCTCCTCAGTACTGCCTGCCTGTCCAGCTAACTTTGTATCATCGGCAAACTTCGCCAGAATGCCCCCAGTCTCTTCGTCCAAATCATTAATATATAAAATGAACAGCTGTGGCCCCAACACTGAACCCTGCGGGACCCACTTGTCACCAGCTGCCATTCCGAAAAATAACCTTTTATCCCAACTCTCTGCCTTCTGCCAGACAGCCAATCCTCAATCTGTGCCAGAAGCTCACCTTGATCACCATGGGCCCTCACTTTACTCAGCAGCTTCCTGTGAGGCACCTTATCAAAGGCCTTTTGGAAGTCTAGATAGATAACATTGACTGAGTTTCCCTGATTTAACCTACTTGTTACCTCTTCAAAGAATTCTAATCGGTTTGTCAGGCACGACCTCCCCTTACTAAATCCATGCTGACTTTTTCTAATCTGACCCTGCACTTCCAAGAATTTAGAAATCTCATCCTTAACGAATTTAAACCCTGCACACATGCTAACCTGCTGCTTATCTTTCTACTTGACTCCATACTCCCAGCTATTTTCCCTTTCCCTTCCCCCCCAGTTCACAAGTTTAAAGTCCTTATGGCCACCCTATTTATTCTTTTTGCCAGAACACTGGATCCAGATCAGTTCAGGTGGAGTCTGTCTCATTGGTACAGATCACCCTGGTTCCAAAACTGATGCCAATATCCCATGAAATGGAATCCCTCTTTCCCACACCAATCTCTTAGCCATGATTTTTACTTCTCAAATTTTCTTATCTCTATGCCAATTAGCATGTGGCTCAGGCAGTAATCCAGAGATTATGACCCTCGAGGACCCGTTCTTCAATTTCCTTCCTAGTGCTTGATACTCACCAAACAAGTCCTCCTTCCTAGCCTTGCCTATGTTGTTAGTGCCAACATGGACCACAACAACTGGATCCTCCCCCTCCCACTCCAATATCCTTTCAAACTGGTTGGAGATGTCCTGTACCCTGGCACCGGGCAGGCAACACACCATGCGGGACTCATGATCCAGCTCACAAAGGATACTATCTCTCCCCCTAATTATAGAATCCCCTGTAACAACAACTTGTCTTTTTGCTCCCCCCTCTTGAATGACCTTCTGCACCATGATGCCATGGTCAGCTGGCTCATCCTGTCCACAGCCATTTCCCTCATCCATATAGGAAACAACGATCTCATACCTGTTTGCCAAGGTCGAGGCTGAGGCTCCTCCACTCCTAAACTCAGAATCCCCTTGCCTGCCTCACTTGCAGTCACATCTTGTTGTCCCTGATCACTAACTGAATTTGGATTACTGGTTGGAGGGTTCGAGCTATAGGGAGAGACTAAACAGGCTGGGACTGACGGGTTGGAACAAAGGGTCTGTTTCCATGCTGTACATCTCTATGACTCTATGTCGGCATGGATGAGTTGGACTGAAGGATCTATTTCTGTTCTGTGCATCTCTGTGACTCTATGACATCAGTTCTCAACAACTGAAAACTCAAATGGAGAAATAAATTAAAACATGAAGGAATACATTTTGGTGGGAAGTTAAAGAAGAGGCATAAGGAAGAAAATGTACAATTCTAAAGTAGATGCAGGAATCAAGAGACAAGTGGTAAATGTCTAAAAACATTTGAATGTGAGCAGGCATGTTGGGAAAACTGTTAAAAAGCGTAGAGAATTCTCGGCTTCATAAATAGATGCACAGAGTACAAAAACAAGGAAGATACGATGACCTTGAGTCTGGTTCAACCTCAACTGGAATGTGATCTATATGAACTTCAGTAAGGCGTTCAACAAGGTTCCTTGTAGGAGACTGGTTAGCAAGGTTGGATCTCATGAAATACAGGGAGAACTAGCCATTTGGATACAGAATGGGCTGGAAGGTAGGAAACAGAGGATGATAGTGGATGATTGCTTTTCAGACTAGAGGCCTGTGACCAGTGGTATGCCACAAGGATCGATGTTGGGTCCATTACTTTTTGTCATTTATATAAATGATTTGGATGTGAACATAGTTAGTTAGTTTGCAGATGACACCAAAATTGGAGGTGTAGTGGACAGTGAAGAAGGTCACTTCAGAATACAGGATCTTGATCAGATGGGCCAATGGGCTGAGGAGTGACAGATGACGTTTAATTTTGATAAATGTGAGGTGCTGCATTTTGGAAAAGCAAATATTAGCAAAACTCCTACACTTAAATATAAGTTCCCGGGAGTGTTGCTGACCTTGGAGAGCAGGTTCATAGCTCTTTGAAAGTAGAGTCGCAGATAGATAGGATAGTGAAAAAAAGCATTTGGTATGCTTTCCATTATTGGACACAGCATTGAGTACAGAAATGGGGAGGTAATGTTGAGGCTCTAGAGGAAAAAGTTCAGAAAAGATTTATAAGAATGTTGCCAGGGTTGGAGGATTTGAGCTACAGGGAGAGGTTGAATAGACTGGAGCTTTTTTCCTGGGGTAACGGAGGCTGACGGGTACATTATAGAGATTTATAAAATCATGAGAGGCATAAATAGGGTAAATAGAGAAGGTCTTTACCCTGGGGTGGGGGTCCAGAACTAGAACACATAAGTTTAGGGTGAGAGGGGAAAGGTATAAAAGGGACTGAAGGGACATTTTCCACACGAAGGGTGGTGCATTGATGGAATGAGTTGCCAGAGGATGTGATGGAGGCTGGTACATTACAGCATTTAAAAGGATGGGTATATGAATAGGAAAGGTTTAGAGGAATATAGGCCAAATGCTGGCAAATGGGATATTACGACACATGGTAAACCCTTCTGCTAATTTAAGCCAGACACACAGAAAAGCTCACCTCGCCTCTTAATGTGTAAAAGTATGAGTAACAAAGAACTACCAAATCCCAGCATTTAAAGAAAAAAAAAGCATGTATTCTTTAACTCCAAGAAACAAGAACATTTAACATCAACAATCTACTCTGTAAGCCTTCTTAATCTGATCAATGTATCTGCCTCCCACTCTACAACAATGTATTGATCTGATAAACTCCCCTAATTAAGTTTTACAAAAAGATTTAAATTTCAAAATCAGTCAGCTGTGTCAATTCTCCTCTGCATCTTCGCCTGTAGTTTTTTCTGGGTTTTTTTTCTTCTGTCTTTTGCTGCACAGCTTTCATATGAACAGGTATCTTTCAGAGAGTGATTCTGCAGGCAGTTGGTGTTCTTTGTTGCTCTGGCGAACTGTTCAAAATGGCCAATTTTTGTATCTTAGCCTGAATCTTCCGTACACCTAACTGATCTCCTACAAGTAGTCCATGTGCTACCTGTAACTCTTGCTGTCTGTGTGCTACCGGCAACACAATCTGGTGCACTTTGGCCCATTTCTCCTCTGCACTAACCTGCCATGGTCTCCATTTTCATCTGAGGAATATCCTCTGCCTCCTTTTCGGATACATATCAACATATATATCTTTTATTGTCTCGTCTTTCTGTTGCAAGTCCATTAACCTTTCAGGACTAAACACTTCTGTCTGACCTTCTGCCTGTTTAGGTTCTTCCTGCAACTTGACATCAAACAGGGTGTCTGCTAACTGAACCTCAACTCCTTCATCTTTCTCTTTAGTTTTTGCTTCATGCTGTGACTTATGAAAGTGGGATCTTGTTACTACACAGTCTTGGAAAATACCAGGGTATTTGTCTTTTAATTCCTCAGTTCCCTGGTCTTCCTTGGACTCTCCACAACAAGGGATGTTACTCACACCTTGGACCCTGCTAAATTATTCCCAAGAACAAACTAGATTCCTGGGACTGATACTCTGTCAATCACTGCCACTGTTACGTCCCCAGTCTTGAGTTGGCACTCCAACCTTATCTTACATAGGGGAAGGCTAAATTTCTGTCCATCTATCCCATAAATTGCAACTCTCTCAGGTAACAGGTCAGACAGAGTGCAAATACTTTCACCTCTTACTATTAGAGACTGGTTAGATCCTGTATCTCTCAAACCTATAACTTCTTGCCCTTTTTGCAGTGGGCAGTACAGTGGTTCAGCGGTTACCATTGCTGTCTCACAGTGTCAGGGACCCAGGTTTGATTCTTGTCTCTGGCAACTGTCTGTGTGGAGTTTGCACATTCTCCCCGTGTCTGTGTGGGTTTCCTCCGGGTGCTCCAGTTTTCTCCCACAGTCCAAGATATAGGTTAGGTGGATTGGTCATGCTAAGTTGTCCATAGTGTTGGGTGCATTAGTGTGGGGTAAATATAGGATAAGGGAATGGGTCTGGGTGGGTTACTCTTCAGCGGGTTGGTGTGGACTTGTTGGGCCAAATGACCTGTTTACATACTGTAGGGAATCTAATCTAATCTTCTCCCCCGTTCTTTCTGAGTAAACTTTACCCACAGAGACAACTCCTTTATAGCCATTAGGCACTAACTCCGTACCCAGCCCCTGCCTCGGCTGTGCATCTCTGGTAGTTCCTCGACTTTTCTTGGGGTTTCCTTAACTACTTTCACTAATGCCATTGGCTTAGCCTCTTTTATCACATCATTTCCCACAGTGCCTTTCTTTAATGACCAGCACTGTGACTTTACATGTCCCACTTTACCACAATGAAAACACCTGAGGCCTTTCACCACTTTTCCACCCTCTTGGGCTTCTTTTCTAACCTGTGGTAAACCATTACCAGTGTCCTCTCCTCTTTGTTTCATAGTGTAGGATCTCCCCTTCTCCTAACTTCTATCCCTCACAGGAGAAATTCTTGCTGGAAGCTTGTCTAATGCACCAACTTGTATTCATCTTCTAACTCTGGTGCTCTTCTCACTTGCTGAACTTTCTGTTCATCCATGTGAATTATTGTCATCCCTGGACATGAGTTTTTAAACTCCTCCAGTAGCATAATATCACTTAGGGCCTCATAGGTCTTATATTTTTAAGGCCTGCACCTATCTATCAAAAGGACTGTTTAATTCTTTCAAACTCAACATATGTCTGACCTGGTTCCTTCTTTATGTTTCTGAACCGCTGTCTACACGCCTCTGGTATTCATAAGCACTTAAGATAGACTGTTTGAACTCGTCATAAGCTTTTGACCCCTCATCTGAATATATGCAAATACCTCATTATAAATGCCGGAAGGAACATCAAAGAAGCGCTTCGCAGGAGGCTCCACAGCACTGATGATGTCTCCTAGCCAGGGGACGAAACGTTTGCAACAAAAACTTCCAGCTCGGCGAACAGAACCACTACAACAAGCACCCGAGCTACAAATCTTCGCACTAACTTTGAATACCTCATTAGCTTTGCCTACCAGTTTAGTCTGAACTAGCATTACCCACATGTCCTCAGACCACTCCATCTGCCTAGCTAATTTTTCTAATGAAATAAAGGCCTCAACACCTTTCTCATCAAAATGTGGCAGCGTTTTGACATATTTGTATATATCACTACCTTCTCATTAATCTCCATCATGTTAATTTGAACATGCTGACTAAGTAGGAGAAAGTGAGGACCACAGATGCTGGAGTACCACAGTTGAAAAATGTGGTGATGGAAAAACACAGCAGGCCAGGCAGCATCCGAGGAGCAGGAGAATCGACGTTTCAGGCTGAAGAAGGGCTTATGCCGGAAACGTCAATTCTCCTGCTCCTCGGATGCTATCTGGCCTGCTGTGTTTTTCCAGCACCACATTTTTCAACTATGCTGACTAAGTCACAACTTCTCAAGTTCAAATTCTCCCCCTTTTTCTCTCTCTTTGCTCAGCTAAGAACCTTTTCTCTCTTTTTCCTCTCTCTATCTTTCTCTATTTCCTCTGTCTCTCTGTTTATCTTCTAACTGAATTTTTCTCAATTGTAATTTAGGTTTTTCCAATTCTATAGCACTTGTCTGTTCCTCTGACACAACTAGATGTTTGAGTAGTTCCTTTACAATTTTCACTTTAATTTTGTCCTTGGTTAAACCCAATTCTAACTTATTTGCTAATTCTAAGAGTATGCTCTTTTCTTTCTAAACTTTCTTGGCAAATTTGGGAATCATCTTCAAATCCTAGAACGTCTTTAGCAATTTTAAGGGACATTTCTCTCACTTTTAATTTAACCAACCACAAGGAACCGAAATTAAACAAATTGTCTCACCCACATTTTATTTAAAGATCTAGGACACTAACCTGAAGTGTTTAATTCTACTGGGCTTTTTATGTACCCCAAATCTATTCAATTCTGTCCACATCCCAGTCTGGATCTGTCCAAATCATGCTCCTGAGCCCCCAAACTGTTACAACATGGGGTAAATCCTTCTGCTAATTTAAACCAGACACACAGAAAAGCTCATCTCACCTTGTAATCTGTAGAAATATGAGTGACAAAGAACTATCAAATCCCATTAAAGAAAAAAATTAACAAATTATTCTTTAACTTGAAGAAAAAAGAACATTTATCAACAACTATCTATGCTGTAAACCTTCTTTATCTGATCAATTTATCTATCTCCCACTCTACAATATTATACTGATCCGATAAAATCCCTCCAATTAAGTTTTATAAAAAATTCAAATTTCAAAATCAGTCAGCTGTGTCGAGTCTCCTTTACATCTTCCTCTGCAGATTTTTCTGGGTCTATTCTTTGGTCTTCTGCCGCACAGATTTCATAATAACAGGTACCTTTCAGTGAGCTAACTGTTCAAAATACCAGACTTTTATACCCCAAAACATTGGATTGTCTCATTGGTTTGATGTCGTCAAAATAGTAAAATTCAAATTCGATTGTATTTTGGTATCTTGGGGCATAATTTAAACTGATTGGCCAAATTTGAATATGTTGTGTACCATGGCAACCCATCTCCAGCTATTTGTTTCACAGCCAAATGTTACATTTTTAAATTTTCAACACACTCTGTGCTTGTTAAGTCTTTCTAGCTTTCACTCTCTCTTAAAGGTACAGTACACCTACAACTTCATAACAGGTATTAGATTAAGTTAGGATATCTGGTTGGCATGAACGAGTGGACTGAAGGGTCTGTTTCCGTGCTGTAAATCTCTATGATTCTATGGAGTATTGTGTCCAATCTGGGAACCACGTTTAAGGAAGGATTTGAAACTTTAGACAGGATGCAGGAATGATTCATAAATATTTTTCCCAGGAATGGGGGACTTGAATTTCCTGGATAAATTGGAAAAGCTGAAGTTGACATTGACAAAAGAAAATTTACATTTTATAAAAATGTTTAAACTCATGAAGAGTCTGATCTGAGTTGATAGTGAGAAATGGTTCTTAGTGACAGAATAGATGAAAACCAGATGGCATTAATAAAAGTAGATTAGCAGAAAACACAATGAGAACATATGGGAAAAAGTTACACAGTTTGGGGTTTGAGGTGTACAGCTTGGGAATGTGGGGGATGGAGGTTCAATAGTGGATTTCAAAGAGAATAGGAAAAACACCTGAGAAGGTAAGAAATTGTAAGTAAACAGGAAAAGGGCAGGAGAGTGGCTGGAGAATTGCAAAAACATCCCTCTAAATTTTTCAGCTGGTGAACAGACAGATTAAGTCAAAGAATGGCAGGAGATAATGGAAGTGATACATCAGCACGTAGAGATTGGTTTCCTTTGGTTTGAATGGTTTCCTTTTCTACTACAAGCATTTAACGATTGTTGAATATTATGTACTGCACAGAAACTGCTGTTCAGCTGGACCAAGCCATTTTATACTCCATTGGAGCCTTCACACCCTGTGGCACACCCAGTTCATAATTCTCATCAGTCTTTGGGCTAAAAAGTTTCTTCTCGATTCTCTGTTGGATTTCGGGATGATTTCTAATTATGCTGAGAAGATAATTTCTCTCTATCAAGTCTATCAAAACCTAACCCTCAGATGAAAGAGAAAACGTTCAGATGCCGGATGTCTGATATTAAAAAAAGTGCTGGAGAAACTGAGCAGATGTGGAAGCATTTGTGGAGATAGAAATACAGGTTAATATTTCCAGTCTCACGTGACTGTCTCAGAACTTCAGAAAAGTTCTTAAGAGTCATGTTGAACTCAAAGGCAACTGTTTCTCTCTCCAGAGATGCAACCCAGACTTGCTTGGTTTCTGAAGAACTTTGTTTTTATTTCATTATCCTTTCCATTCCTTCCTTTAATGCATATGCACGAACTTCTAGTGTGATCCTTGTAAACTCCAGCACCTCCTCCAGCGCTAGGTTTGCCCTTCCAAAAGCCGAATTATGAGACAACGTGGTCCATTTCGAAGAACTACATTTCCCACAGTGCCTGGCAAGGAGGCATGCTGGGCGCATGCGTCGTCTGTCTCCATGACACGTTGAACTCGTCACCATCGCGCGGAAGGTGTATGTGTCTACTGACGTAGAGCTAAGCCAACCGAAATGCCGCAAACAGCGACTGACAGGTACCCAACCACTCACCGGCGGGGTAATGGGCGGGCCTGTATGTGGGCAGCCAGTCAGCATCGCGGAGGTGGGCAGGCCTTCCGGTGTTGCGTTGCCTGGGTTGATTCCGGAGGCTAGCAACTGTTGCCTTGAGGACGAGCGCCATAGCCACCGTAGTCCTGGCGACTGTTACCCCGTCAAACAACAACTTACGCCACAAAGGTGATTCTTTTTTTCTCTCTTCTCTGATCATCAAAAAACTTCGTACGATAAACAAAAACACTTTTTCCTGACAGGAGATTATAAAATACGGGCCAAAATTCTCAGCCAAAGAGATTAAAAAGATAAAAAAATTAATATGACGATGCCAAAAGATTTTTCAGGCACAAAATGGCGGTTGTTAGGAGTCCAAAGATCACTCTAAACTATTCAATTCCGGCCAGATACCGAGGCTTTATTCTCTCTTCGTAATAGTTATGAAGTAAATCGAACTTTTTATAAAATCTGTGATAATTTTTTGTTGTGGTTAATTATTGTCAGAAGTAGCGTCGGATGTGTCAGAAACAAACCCGGGGTAAAGCATTCCATAATTGATAGGATGTGAACTTTAAAGGTTTATAATTTTTGCGTGGGTTTCATTTGCGCTGAAGCGGGTTTCCGAAACCAAAGAAAAAATCCGCTCGTTAATAGTGCAGCGAGTACAGTTGTATGTAGTGAACGGCGGGCGAAGGAGGCGAGGTCCGCTTTTTTTTTAACCGCGGAGTAGCCCAACTGGAAGTGGGGGAGGGGAGGGGAGGGGGCGGGACAGAGGCTGATTGACGGTTTCAGCGACCAACCGGGATGTGGGATCCGCCGTGTAAATCAGCCAATGGGGGTTCGGGTGGTGGGTGGTCTCGTTGACCTGCGCGGGAAGCGGTTAAGCACGAGGCAGGGCTTCAAACGCCAGCGATGACGCTGATGTGGGCGTGGCCCAGCGCCGCCTTCACTTCCTGGTTTCATTTGGTATGGATGGTGTTAGATGTTCCATGTGCTGCTCCGTTGTTTCTTAACTTACAGCAGTGTCTCCACCTCGAAGTATTTTAATGTCTCTGAAGTGCTTAAAAAAAACTGCAAATAATTCTTTTGGTGCAGTTTATAACCATTATGATCAACCTTATAGAATAAATTGGAACAGGTGTAGGCTCTTCAATCCTTGCACCACCATTGAACAAGATTACCACCGATTTCTTAACCACAATCCAATACGTCACGCCAAACTGATGCTTCATTCCATTGAGAATAAATAGGAATTTTTACTTGAAGATTTTGAAAGCACACTGTTTCAAGGTATCAGGCAAGCTTGGTTTAGTGTGGATTAGCAGAATTTTAATTGATGTGCAGTTTCTGTAAGCCAGTGCTTGGGTGATAGTGAAAGATTATCAGAGAAGTGATCAATTTGTGGGTTTCTCAAAAACATATTTTTGCTATGAATCACTACTTCAGAAAGTAAGTTGTGCTGGACTTTTAGAAATCACTGATTAGCCCTTGTCTGGAGTGTGGCTTCCCTTTTGAGCATCACACAAGACTTAGCTCAACTCCCTTTTTGTTCTACCTCCTTCATTTCCCAAACAGTCAAAAAAAAATCTGCTTTCTGCCTTGATTACACTCAATGACTAAGCATTTCAGTTCTTTGGAGTAGAGAATTAACAAAGAAACATTTCAGTCCTGAACAACTAACCTGTTACTCTGAGGGAGCTGTGGCAGTCAGACTGATTGCAAACAGCTGCTAGTCCTCTTTATATAATGACAGGCATATCCTAATGGACAGATTTTTTTTGTGCTGCAAAATGTGCACTGAAAAGGTAGTTTAAAAAACATGCTGTAGTTGAAACATTTCATGGCACGTTTGACATCAACAGCACTCCTCCGCCTGACACAAGAATCTCACTCCCCTGTCAACAGCTTTTATGTCCACACCGCTCTAAATTTTCACTCTGGGATAGCGTGGTGCCAGAGGAATTTAAAATGTAGCCGCACTGGGAAGTGCTGCCTTATTCTGAGACTCTAACCCCTGATTTCCATTCCCCAGCCATGGCAAAAAAATCTCTTAGCATATACTCTTGCAAACCCCAATATTAATTTTGTGTTTCAATTAGATAATTTCTCATTTCTTTTGAATTCCAGGGAGTGGAATACCTGTTTGCTCCCCCTTTTCAGATGATAATCCTCTAACTCCAGAAATCAGCTCAGTCAACCTTTGTTATGCTCCTCCTAACTGTTAGCTATAGTTAGAAGCTTTTCTGATCAGGCTAGAATAAACCAGTTGCATGTAACCATATAGAGGGATCTGATTGTTAGGGGGTATAAAGACTTCCAAGTATGTACCAAGGATAAAAATATACAGTGTGTGTATTGTTTTAGTAGTGTTGGGTAAGGAATCCAGAGTGCTTGTGATTTGTTTCTCCTGATCTGATGAATGAGAAGATGCACAGTACAGAGCTGTCTACGACGATGATATGTGAAGTTCAACATCCAGACATGTCAGCCAAAGTACAGAATCAGTAGATTAGATGGAATGTGTAAAACTTTAAAATACAAGTTACTTCATGAATTAATCTACAATAATTCTAATGATTTACATCACAAAAAAACTTTTAGCAAAACCATGACATAATGGTCATTGCATGAAAATGAGTATTGCAGCTTTTATTTAGGTATACTCTGATGCAAGTTCAGTGCATTTAATGGCTTTTGGTGGTTATACCAATGTGGAAAGACTGCTCCAAATCAATATGTTATTGCCTTCTCCAAGCAATCATTTTATATTTACCACACATGTGGTATAAAGACTGTGAAGATTTTTAAATATCACTATTGATGGAAATCGATACATCATTGTGAATTAGGAATGTTGAGAAATAATATTATATGTCTAATACTGCAGTGAACTGGTTGCTATTAATGTCATCAGATTCCAATAATGATAAAGTTGAACTATATAACATTGGACTAGTCAGATCATTAGGGCAAAATGGAGCCAATTCTTTCACTTCTTAATCAACCACATGACTTTGTGCGTGAGAAATCATGTCTCACAAACTTGTTTGAGTATTTTGAAGAAGTACCAAAGAGGATTGATGAGGGCAGAGCAGTAGATGTGATCTATATGGACTTCAGTAAGGTATTCGACAAGGTTCCCCATAGGAGACTGGTTAGCAAGGTTAGATCTCACGGAATACAGGGAGATCGAGCCATACAGAACTAGCTCAAAGGTAGAAGACAGAGAGTGGTGGTAGAGGGTTGCTTTTCAGAATGGAGGCCTGTGGCCAGTGGAGTGCTGGGTCATCTACTTTTCGTCACTTATATAATTGATTTGGATGCGAGCATAAGAGATATAGTTAGTAAGTTTGCAGATGACACCAAAATTGGAGGTGTAGTGGACAGCGAAGAGGGCTCCCTCAGATTACAACAGGATCTTGATTTGATGCACCAGTGGGCTGAGAAGTGGCAGATGGAGTTTAATTCAGATAAATGCGAGGTGCTGCATTCTGGGAAAGCAAATCTTAGCAGGATTTATACACTTAATGGTAAGGTCCTAGGGAGTGTTGTTGAACAAAGAGACCTTGGAGTGCAGGTTCATAGTTCTTTGAAAGTGGAGTCGCAGGTAAATAGGATAGTGAAGAAGGCGATTGGTATGCCTATCTCTATTGGTCAGAGTATGGACTTTGGTTAGGCCACTGTTGGAATATTGCGTGCAATTCTGGTGTCCTTCCTATCAGAAACATGTTGTGAAATTTGAAAGGGTTCAGAAAAGATTTACAAGGATGTTGCCAGGGTTGGAGGATTTGAGCTATAGGGAGAGACTGAACAGGTTGGGGCTGTTTTTCCTGGAGCATCGGAGGCTGAGGGGTGACCTTATAGAGGTTTATAAAATCATGAGGGGCATGGATAGGATAAATAGACAAAGCCTTTTCCCTGGGGTTGGGGAGTTCAGAACTAGAGGGCATGGGTTTAGGGTGAGAGGGGAAAGATAGTAAAGAGACCTAAGGGACAATTTTTTCACACAGAGGGTGGTACATGTATAGAATGGGCTGCCAGAGCAAGCTGGAGGCTGGTACAATTGCAACATTTAAAGGGCACTTGGATGGGTATATGAATAGGGTTCATATAGGATGGGTTTGGAGGGATATTGGCTGGATGCTGGCAAGTGGGACTAGATTGGGTTGAGATATCTGGTCGGCATGGGCAGGTTGGACCAAAGGGTCTGTTTCCATGCTGTACATCTCCCTGACTCTGTAACCAATTCAATGATGTTACGATAAATCTCTGTGGGGTGCAGGACTTGAACAAGACATTGCAGGTCTCTGGGTGGAGATACTACCTTTGTGCCTCAAGAGATTCTTCACCAGTTTTCTAATATCCCACTTTTAACATTGATACTCACTTTGCCTCACCCCTAATCTAAATGTTTGTTCAAAATGTTTCAATTGTGTTGTGGTATCTCCAAAGCCAATCTTCAGTACTGTCAACTGCTGCATTTATTAAAGTTTTGGAAACAGATTTGTTCTTTGGTTTTCTTGCTGGCTCAAACTAGGCAAAGTTAATAGCAGGATTCTGCTTTGCAGCAGATGTACAAGTTCAAAATTCAAACCAATCAGCTGAAATACCTAATGCCATAACTTTATTTTGGTACAGCATCCTCATTGTCCAAGGATTTCCAAACTTACTTTTCCAAACATCTATGAACTATGATATCACAATGAAGCAAGGTGGAGAGGCAGGCCCCAAGAACTACTTCACTGCATTTGCGCTATTGATGTTATTAAGCATTACACTCTAGTCAACAGAGGTAACCAACCCTAAAAGAGCTAC
This sequence comes from Hemiscyllium ocellatum, assembly GCF_020745735.1. Classification (NCBI taxonomy): domain Eukaryota; kingdom Metazoa; phylum Chordata; class Chondrichthyes; order Orectolobiformes; family Hemiscylliidae; genus Hemiscyllium; species Hemiscyllium ocellatum. The sequence goes on along the minus strand of NC_083445.1, from coordinate 13,705,737 downwards.
AAATGCAACTACTAAAAATTAAAACCTAGAAGAAACAGATAGACTATTTGGGAAGTTAGCTGCTGTATGAATCTCAGAACTGACTAAGTGTTTGTTGTTGGCATCCTTCCATCCGCAAGAAATGATGGATGTGCAGTAAACCATTTAGTTGTGGAGCCTTGATTTGGTATACTTTTGCTGATGGCTGTGATGGCCAATCCTTGAAATGCAATTTCTACTTAACTATACGTTAAGATGCCATGTGACATTGTTGCCTGTTTACAGTGTTGTTGTCTCCTGCCAAGCTGCTGCAGTTCACCGGTTGTGGTGGGGCATGTCAGCATGAAGCAGGCAGACCCATTTTTCTGTGAGCTACTGGCTCCCAGGTGTGATAGTTAATGTTTAGGGCAGTTTATGTCAAGCTTGCAAGCATCCTTGAGTCCCTGGGCATTCAACTTGCCAGCTGGCTATAGCGGCCTCACTGTGTAGAAGGTATTTAGGTATGCTGCTGTTTCTCATCCTGCAGATGTGCCTGATCCACTGAAACCACCTCATTTTACTTAGAACCTCTGCCTTTGAAATGACTCCTACATTTGTAACTATATTGTGCCATGATATATCCATTATGCTTAAAGACTGACCTTTTGGATCAAACAGATGATTTATAAAGTTTGTGTTCTCAGCACCTTGCTGTATGGTGGTGGAACATGGATGATTTACAGACACCCGGAAAAGAAGCTCAAATGCAGCACATTTTGGATTATTCTGACCAATTTGTAAACATGGAAGTCCTCTCAAAGACGGAGCTCCCAAGTGTGTAGCCTAAGTCTTTGAATCCTCTTAAAACTGATACTGCTAACTCACGTGAATAGTGCTCCCCTGACCTTCAACTGCAAACTGGCTAGCATCAGAAACTTCCTTCCTATCCAACTATGGCTGGATTCTTTAACATCCGAGTCTGTTGTGGTTTCTCCTTGCAGCCTCTTTCCTTGCCTGAACTCAATCCCAACTCCAATTTTGCATATTTTGGCACTTATTTTTCTCTATGTTCTTACCTTTTAAATATTTAAGAAGAAATTAAAATGTGGCCAGACATGGTGATAAATTTAAAGAAGATAAAGGATTGTAAGCTGGAATGATAGAAGAAGAAGAATGTAAGAAACAAATGTACATAGACAAGAGCAAGTATAAAGGCTGTACAGCATGTGTGAAAGTTGGAGGTAAAAGTTTGGTAACAAAACAGCTCATGAGAGAATAACATAGATTGACACAGAGATTAACAAGTTGTGTCTAATTATCAGTATATGTTTGCTTTCAGTAACTTCCAGTTTTGCTATTTGGGAAAATGCAGCAATGGACATAACACAGCATTTCATGTTTCATTACAAGTTACTGTTGTTCTATTTCTAGATCTGCCTACTCTTGTTACTTGCTTGTTTGTACATTCCTTCCCTGCTGCTAACTTTAGATATTTCTAATCTGGACAAATAAAACAAGTTAGAACAGTTGTATCAATTTATTAATATTAAAATATTATGTGAAATATTCAAACACAGAAACTAATCTCACGATATCAGGCTATATTTTTATCTGTGTTAAACTGATTTCCAGTTAAACTGGCTTCACAGTCACTTACTAAAGGAGAATTTGTTGCAATTTAGCGGCCCAAACATTGACCAGATTAAAATTAAGATTCCCTACAGTGTGGAAACAGGCCCTTCAGCCCAACAAGTTCACACTGACCCTCCAAAGAGGGACCCACCCCCCCTGACTAATGCACCTAACACTATGGCATGGCCAATTCACCTGATTGTGGGAGGAAACCAGAGCACCCGGAGGAAACCCACGTAGACACAGGGAGAATGTGCAAACTACACACAGACAGTTTCCTGAGGCTGGAATCGGATCTGGGACCCTGGTGCTGTGAGGCAGCAGTGCTAACCACTGAGCCACCATGCTGCCCAGGATTGGACTATGCAATCATTCACTGAGGCCTAAACCTTGCTATCATTTTCTGTAATTTGCTTCGTTGCATTATGGACTAGTACTCCCCAAAGGAGACAATCAATTCTATGTTAACTTGGTTCAAGGGTAGGACAATTAACAAGACCATGTTCTAAAATAAGTACCCCGTGAAGAGGATGAGTTAGTATAATTGTCAGATGTTGCAAAACAAAAGGAAAGTATTCATCCCTCAAGTCTGTTCCAGTATATTTCCCATATATGAAGCATCATGATTGAATGCTACTCTCTTCGTTGCCAACACATACTAATTTAAGCAGCTATATAGCTGTTTTTCTCTTAAATTATATCCCTCTTTTTGAGGTAATTGGAAAAATCACAGAAAAATTTTACTGTGATTATTTCCCATCAGCATTTCTTGCCTAATCTCTTAAAAGCATTATATTCATTGGCAAACTCATTGATATCCTGTTCGTTTATCCATTCAAGTGTAAGCACAAATAGTAAGAGTTTGGAAATTGTCTGATAAGAAGCATCCAGCAATGACATTTATCATATAGGTGCTATTTGCAAAGATTCAGCTTTAGTGTCATAGAACATGGAAACAGACCCTTCGGCCCAACTCATCCATGCTGACCAGGTTTCCTAAGCTGAACTAGTCCCATTTTCCTGCATTTGGCCTGTATCCCTCTCAACTTTTCCTATCCATGTATCTGTCCAAATGAATTTTAGAATGTTGTAATTGAACCCACCTCTACCACTTCCTCTGGCAATAGTTCTATATACACCCTACCTTCTGTGTGAAAAAGTTGCCCGTTAGGTCATTTTAAAATCTTTTGCCTCTCACCTTAAACCTATGTCCTTTAGATTTAGACTCCCTATTCCAGGGAAAAGATTGTGGCTATTCACCTTATCTATGCCCCTCGTGATTCTATAAATCTGTATAAAATCACTCCACAGCCTCTTATCGTCCAGGGAAAATAGCTCCAGCTTATTCAGCAACTCCTTATAAGTCAAACACTCCAGTCTCAGTAACATCCTTGCAGATCTTTTTTGCACCTTTTCCAGTTTAATAACATCCTTCCTATAGCAGGACAATTAGAATTGTATACAGCACTGGATATGTGGCCTTACCGATGTCTTGTACAGCTGTAACGTGACATCCCAACTCCTGGACTTAGTGCTCAGTCCAAGCATGCATATTAAGCATGCCAAATGCCCCCTTCATCACTCTGTCTCCTGTGACGTCACTTTCAAGGAATTATGTACCTGCACCCGATGTTTCTCTGTTTGACAATGCTTCCCATGGTCCTCTCATTAACTCCCTAGTTACTCTTTTGCCCTTAATATTCTTGTAGAATCTCTTTGCATTCTCCTTTATCCTATCTGCCAAAGCTATCTCAAGTCCCCTTTGTGCCCTCTTGATTTCCCTCTTAAGTGTCCTCCTATACTCTTCAAGGGATTCACTTGATTCCAGCTGTCTATATCTGACATATGCTGCCTCCTTTTTTTCTTGATGAGAGCCTCAATACCTCTAGTCATCCAGTGTTCCCTACTCTTGCTGGCCCTGAATTGTTATTAGTGTAAAAAGTGAGGTCTGCAGATACTGGAGATCAGAGCTGAAAATGTGTTGCTGGTTAAAGCACAGCAGGTTAGGCAGCATCCAAGAAACAGGAAATTCGACGTTTCGGGCCAGAGCCCAATGAAGGGCTCTGGCCCGAAACGTCGAATTTCCTGTTCCTTGGATGCTGCCTAACTTGCTGTGCTTTAACCAGCAACACATTTTCAGCTCTGAATTGTTATTATCTCACCTTTGAAAGCCTTCCACTTGCCAAACATCCCTTTACCTGTGAATGGCCCCTCCAATCAATTTTTGGAAGTCCTGCTCTGGTTCATCTTACCAAAATGGAATACCTCACATATATCTGAATTAAACGTCATCTGCTATTCCTCAGCCCACTGGCCCAGTTGATCAAGATTCCAACGTACTCTTAAATAACCTTTTTCGTTAACCAGTGCACCACCAATTCTGGTGAGATCTGCAAACTTACTAATCATGCTTCCTATATTTTCAACCAAATTGTTTATATAAATACCAAACAGCAGTGGACCCAGCACCGATCCTTGTGGCGCACCACTAGTCACAGGTCTTCAGTCTGAGCAACAACTCTTTACTATTATCCTCTGTCTCCTACTGTCAAGCCAATTTTGTATCCAATTGGCTAGCTCTCCCTGGACTCTATGTGATCTAACCATACTAACTAGTCAACCACACAGAATCTTGTCGAAGGCCTTGCTAAAGTCCATGTGGAAAACATCCACCACTTTGCCTTCATCTATCTTCTTATGTCACCTCTTCAAAAATACCCAATCAATTTTGTGAGACACGTTTCTCCGTGCACTTAACCACATCCCTAATCAGTCCTTGCCTTTCTAAATTAATGTAGATTCTGTCTTTCAGAATTCCTTTGAACAACTTGACCACCACTGACATTAGATTGACAGGTCTGTAGTTTCCTGGCTTTTCATGCAGCTTTTCTTAAATAATGCACGACGTTAGCTCCCCTTCAATCTTCTGGCCACACATTTGTAGCTGTTGATGGGACCCCACAATTTCTTCTCTCGCTTTCCACGATATCCTGCACTCGATCAGGACCCTAGGTATTATCTACCTTTATGCATTTTAAGACCTTCAGCAATTCCTCTTCTGTATTATGGGCACTTTTCAAGACATCACTATTAATTTCCTGAGTTCCCTAACTTCTATGTCTTTCTCCATGGTAAATATTTGACTCAAAATATTCGTATAAGTTCTCACCATGTCCTGTAGATCAACATATAGACAGCCTTGGTGATCTTTAAGAGGCCCTATTTTCTCCCTAGTTACTCTTTTGCCCTTAATATTCTTGTAGAATCTCTTTGCATTCTCCTTTATCCTATCTGCCAAAGCTATCTCAAGTCCCTTTTGTGCCCTCTTGATTTCCCTCTTAAGTGTCCTCCTACACTCCCTATACTCTTCAAGGGATTCACTTGATTCCAGCTGTCTATATCTGACATATGCTGCCTCCTTTTTTTTCTTGATGAGAGCCTCAATATCTCTAGTCATCCAGTTCCCTACTCCTGCTGGTCTTGTCCTTCACATGCATGCCCTGAATTGTTATTATCTCACCTTTGAAAACCTTCCACTTGCCAAACATCCCTTTACCTGTGAATAGCCTCACCAATCAATTTTTGAACGTTCCTATTTAATACCATCAAAATTGGTCTTGGCCAATTGACTTTGGCCAAGTTAACTTTAACTTTAACTTGTGGACTAGGCCTATCCTTTTCCATAGCAATTTTAAAACTAATAGAATTATGGTCAGTAATCCCAAAGTGATCCTCTACTAAACCTCAGTCACTTGCTCTGCCTTACTTCCAAACAGGAGGTCAAGTTTTGCCCCTTCTCTAGTAGGGCCATCTACATATTGATTGAGAGTCTTCTTCAACAAATTCCTCCCCATCCAAGCTCTTCACACTATGGCATCCTAGTCCATATTTGGAACGTTAAAATCTCCTACTATTGTAACCCTGTTATTGTTAACAACTGTGATCTCTCTACATACTTGATCCACAATTTCCTGCTGACTCTTGGGGGTCCTATTGGATGATCACTCAGGAATATCCTCCCTAAGTACTCCCGTGATGTTTTCCCTATCAAGAGTGCCAAACCTGCCTCCTCTCTTGCTTTCCCTTCTATCCTTCCTATAGCATTTATACTCTGGAGCCTTGATCTGCTCGACCTGTCCCTCCCTTGGCCTGTTTCTATAATAACTGTGATAGCCCAATCCCATGGCACACCCGTGCCCCGACTTCATCTGCCTTACCTGTCAGGCCTCTTGCATTGAAGTAAATGCAGTTTAATTCATCAGTCTTCCCATGTTCTCTTCCATGCTCTTGCCTGCCTTGTCTGTTTAACATGCTCTCTTTAACTTCTGTACCAACCTCAACTTTCTCTCTTATCTCAGTAATGCTTAATGTCCTGACCCCTGCCAGACTACTTTAACCCCTCCCAAGTAGTTCCAGCAAATCTCCCTCCCAGGATATCGGTTCAGGTGGATCCAGAGATTGCTACTCTTGAGGTCCTGATTTCTAACTTCCTGCCTAACTCCCTACATTCACTCTACAGGACTTCATCCATTTTTCAACCTAAGTCATTGGTACCAATGTATACAATGAGCTTTGGTTGCTCACACTGGGTCCTTACATTGTGCAGAGCAATTATACTGTTCCAAATGCAAGTGTCAAATCCCCAGATGTACATTCATGAAAGGCATGATTGCATAGATTCCTTTTCACTGGCATATGCAGTGAGGGGGCCTGTGAAGCTGCTTAGTCCCAAAGATGCTTTTTTGGAACATTAGCTTCAAATGTTCCAAATTCTCGTCTGACCCAGACGTCTTAGATCAAACCTATGTTGGCGCTTAAACTTTTACCAAAGTTTCAGCAGAAGTCGCAGGATAGTAGTAATAAATTTGGATCTTAGATAATCTTTCCATTGGAAAATAACTCATACAACTCCTTTATTCAAAGGAGCAAACTACAAACCTGTTAGCTTAACATATGTTGTAGAGAAAATATTAAAAACTATCATTTGAAATATTATAACAGGGTATTTGAATAAGTTCAAGGCAATTAAGCAGAGCCAGAATGGAAGCAGATTGCCTAAATGGTGAGACGTTACAGAGCTCTGAGTTGTGGTTAAATCTGGGTTCTAAGTGCATGAATTAATATACAGGATCATCAAGAAATCAGGAAAGCTAATATGATATTATGGTTTATTATTCATGGTGAGCTGTCTTCTTGAATCAGACAGATTCTTAATCACCAAGGGGATGAAAGATTATCAAGAATGTAGATTTGAGGTTAAAATCAGATCAGCCATGATCTTATTGAATTGCAGAACAAGCTTAAAGGGGTGAGTGGCCTACACTTGTTCTTTGTTGGTATGACCACATGTCCTTACACGGCGTAACTGAAATATTAGATAGTACTTATAAAATCTCTACAGTGTTGAAACAGGTCTTTCAGCCTAACAAAGTCCACACCGACCCTCTGAAGAGTAACCCACCCAGACCCTTACCTTATTATCTATATTTATTGCTGACTAATGCACCTAACCTACACATCCCTGAACACTGTGGGCAATTTAGCATGGCCAATTCACCTAACCTGAACATCTTTAGATCGTGGGAGGAAATCAGAGTACCCAGAGAAAATCTGCACGGACAATCACTTGGGGTTGGAATCAAACCTGGGTCCCTGGCACTATGAGGCAGCAGTGCTAACCACTTTCATCCCCTTGGTGATTAAGAACCTGTCTGATTCAAAAAAACTGAAAATGTGTTGCTGGAAAAGCGCAGCAGGTCAGGCAGCATCCAAGGAACAGGAAATTCGATGTTTCGGGCATAAGCTCTTCATCAGGATGAATGAAGGGCTTATGCCCGAAACGTCGAATTTCCTGTTCCTTGGATGCTGCCTGACCTGCTGCACTTTTCCAGCAACACATTTTCAGCTCTGATCTCCAGCATCTGCAGACCTCACTTTCTCCTGATTCAAAAAGACAGCTCACCACTAATAATAAACCATAATATCGTATTAGCTTTCCTGATTTCTTGATGATCCTGTATACTAATTCATGCACTTAGAACCCAGATTTAACCACAACTCAGAGCTTGTAACGTCTCACCATTTAGGCAATCTGCTTCCATTCTGGCTCTGCTTAATTGTGCTGCTGGATATCCTAAGGCGCTTTACAGCTAACTAAGAACTTTGTTTTGAAACATAGCAGCTGATTTTAACATTTGGCATTCCAAAATGCAGCACCTCACATTTAACGAAATTAACTTCCATTTACCACTCCTTTGCCCATTGGCCCATCTGATCATGATCCTGTTGTACTCTGAGGTAACCTTCTTCGCTGTCCACAACACCTCCGATTTTGGTGTCATCTGCAAACTTATTAATTATACCTCCCTTGTTCACATCCAAATCATTTATATAAATGATAAAAAGTAGTGAATCCAGCTCTGATCCTTGAGGCATACCACAGGCCGCCAGTCCAAAAAACAACCACCACCCTCTGTTTCCTATCTTCAAGCCAATTTTGTGTCCAATTGGCAAGCTCCCTCCTGATCCCATGTGATCTAACTTTGGTAAACCGACTACCATGAAGAACCTTGTTGAACGCCTTGCTGAAGTCAATATAGATCATATCCACTGCTCTGCCCTCATCAATCCTCTTCGTTACTTCTTCAAAAAACTCAATCAAATTAGTGAGACATGATTTCTCAGGCACAAAGTCATGTTGACTATTGGCAATCCTTGACTTTCCAAAAACAGATAAATCCTGTCCCTCACGGTTCCCTCCAACAACTTGCCTACCACCAATGTCAGGCTCACTGGTCTATAATTCCCTGGCTTTTCCTTACTACCTTTCTTAAATATTGGCATCACGTTAGCCAACCTCCAGTCTTCTGGCACCTCACCTATGGCTATCAATGATACAAATACCTCAACAAGGGGTCCAGCAATCACTTAGCTTCACACAGAGTTCTAAGGTACACCTGATCTGGTTCTGGGAATTTATCCACCTTTATGGGTTTGAAGATGTCCAGCATCACCTCCTCTCTAATATGGGCATTTTTCAAAATGTTGCTATTTATTTCTCCATGTTATCTATTTTCCATATTCTTCTCCGCAGTAAACACTGATGCAAAATATTCATTTAGTATTTCTTGCGGTTCCACACATAGGCAGCCTTGCTGATCTTTAAGGGGCCCTATTCTCTCCCTAGTTACCCTTTTGTCCTTAGTGTATTTATAAAACCCCTTTGGATTCTTCTTAATCTTAAAGTTAAAAATTACACAACACTAGTTTACAGTCCAACAGGTTTATTTGGAAGCACTAGCTTTCGGAGCGCTGCTCTTTCATCAGGTAATTGTGGGGCAGGACCATAAGACAGTGTCATGCAACTGAAATTATATATTGAACAATCCTAGATTGCAGTTTGTTCAATATATATTCCAGTTGCATGATACTGTAATCTTTTCTATAAATGCTGTGTCTTAATGCCCTGCTTCACACCTACCTGATGAAAGAACAGCACGCCGAAAGCTCGTGTTTCCAAATAAACCTCTTGGACTATAACTTGATGTTGTGTGATTTTTAACTTTATCCAACCCAGTTCAACACTGGCTCCTCCACATTATTTGCCAAAGCTATCTCATATCCCTTTTTGCCGTCCTGATTTCTCTCTTAAGTATACTCCTACTGCCTTTAAACTGTAAGGATTCACTCGGTCTCTGCTGTCTATACCTGACATACGCTTCCTTCATTTTCTTGACTAAAACCTCACTTTCTCTAGTCATACAGCATTCCCTACAAGTACCAGTCTTGCCTGAGGTAGCTGGAAGGAGATCATATGATAAATTCTTTTTGAACTTAGTTTATCTGTTTGGGAATATGATTGGGTACCTTTGTGAACCTTCTTAGCACCTTCCTCCCTGAAGATTCCATTCTCTCTTTCCTTCCCTCCTTTCTTCGCTGTTGCTTAGTGTTGAAATTCTGTTCCTTCAACTTCAATAGTCAGCCAACCTCTTAATCTGGGTGGGGTGTGTAGACAAGACATGCTAAATAAGTTCTGCCATTGAGTCCATTTGTCTGGGTTTCTGTTTCAAGCTAGCTTCTTCGTTACCTTCAAGCAAATATTGAAACCTGTATTTTGAATGTAATTGATTATGGTATGCCTGATTCATATTGTTTAATGCAACTCAAAATATCCATATCATGTAAATACTTACTGTAAAAATGATTTCCTTTCAAATGATGGCTTATTATGCTATTCAGTAATGTTTCAGAGCTGTTTGTTTGAAGTTTGTTTTGTATTAAGCATGGTACTCGTTGTCTTTTGCACTCTGAATTGAAAATAAGAAAAACTCTTTCCAAGAACAGCTCTGTATACTTATGTGGCACCTTTAACTTCATAAAATGTCTCAAGACTTTATAGGAAAAGCATTGCTGCACTGAGTGACATAAGCTGATGTTAGGTCAGATGACCAAATACTTGGTCAAGTAGGAGGTTTTGAGGAGTGTTTCAAAGAAGGAAAGTTAGGTAGAGAGGTATAGGGAGCTAATTCCAGAACTTGGGGCCTACACAACTTAAGGTATGGTCGTCATTGATGGAGCAATTAAAATTGGGTTTTATGCAGACACCGTTAAAATAGTACAGGCATTTTTCCTATTTCCAATGCATTTCTAAGGCTTTAAACATTTAAGTTAGCATCAGCAAACGTTCCATAAAATGGAAATTAATATAAATTACATTCCAACATTTCCAGTCCAACAAGAAAGGAGTCACTGCTAGACCTAGCTGTTGGGATTGGCATGGGCCAAACAGATCAAATGATAATGGGTGATCATTTAGGGAATATTAATCATTACCATAATATAAAAAATGACTTTGATCAATCCACATTAAGAATAATCAACTGGTGAGTGGTGGACTTTGATGGGGCAAAAACAAAGCTGGGCCAAATAGACTGGAACTTAAGGTTGGCAGGAAAAACAGTCACTGAACAAAGGATTAGCTTAGGCAGAGTCAAGGTGTATGCCCTCAAAGCAAAAGGTACAACAAACAAATCCAGAGCTGTCTGGATAACAGAAGATATAAAGCTATGTTAAAGAAGAAAATGTGTGCTTGTTCCAAGTGTCAGGTAGCAGGTACAGTTGAGAACCAAACTTGAACACAGGCAGTTAAGAAGGGAGGTGAAAATGCAAGTGAGAAGCAAAGAGAGACTACTAAAAATAGACTGGCAGCTAGCATAAAAGGCAATCCCAAAGTCTTATACAAGTGCATCAATAAGTAAAGGATGATTAAGGAGGACAAGGGCTGTTTAGAGAGCAGAAAGCACTTCCCGTCAAGAGGCATGACAGATGTTAAATTAATACTTGCATCTGTCTTTACCAACAAGGCAATTCTGCCCAGACTATGGTGACAGAGGGAAACCTGATCACAAGAAGGGTTTTAAATTGATAAGGAGGACTATTGAAAAAGCTGTTGGTACTTAGAGTTGGTGAGAGATTGGTACTGGATGAAGTGCATCAAAGGATGTTGAAGGAAGTGAGTGGAAATTGCAGAGGTGCTCATACTTTTTTTCAATATTCCTTGAATTCAGGGTTGTGACAAAGATTTGGAAAATGGCAAACATTATGGCCTTGTGCAAAACAGGTTGTGAAGATCAGCCAGCAGCTGCACATCTATCAGTTTAACTTTGTAGTGTGAAATCTCCTAGAACAGATATTCGGGATAGGATTAAGTCACATAAAAAATTGTGCATTGATTCAGAAAAGTTAGCCTGGATTTATTAAGGGTTTATCATATCTGACTAATTTGTAGGAGATTTTAAAGACGTAACAGAGGGTTGTGAATAGATGGCTGTTGATGTGGTGTACATACTCTTCCAAAAGACATTTGATATATAATGTCACAGAGACTTTTGAAGAAAGTTATCGGTCATAGAATAAAAGGGACAGTAGCAACATGGATATAAAATTGGCTGAGGGATAGGAAACAGAGAATAAATGTTAAGGAGTATTTTTCAGCATGACAGAATGATTGTATTGGAACTCATCAGGGGTTGGTATTGGGATCATTGATAAATATAAATGATCTAGATATTGGTGTGCATGGGACAATTTCAAAGTGGTGGATGACACAAAAGTGAGGAGGACAGTATAGAACTTTGACAGGGTATGACACTTTGGTACAGTGGGTGGATAGGTCGTGGATGAAATTCAGTGTGGAGAAGTGATGTCTTTTGAGATTCTCTCCAGCAAGGGGAAACAACTGTCAAGTCCCCTCAGAATCTTGTATGTTTCAATAAGGTTGTCTCTCAATGTTCTATATGGGCCCAAAATACTCAGTCATTCCTCATAAGACAGCTCTTCCAAACACGATATCAGTCTAGTGAACCTTCTCTGGACTGCCTTCAATATCAGTATACCTTTCCTTAATTAAGGGGCTTTTGACAGTATTCTAGCTTTGTTCTGACCAGTGTCTTATGTAGTTTTAGCAACCCCCCCCTACTTATGTGCTCCATTCCTTTTGAAATAAAGGTCAGCATTCTAGTTGCCTTCCCTATTCCCCAATGAACTTGAATGCTAGCTTTTTAAGATTGATGGATGAGAACTTTATCCAGTTAAATAATATTCAGCTCCTTTATTCTTCATAACCTCTTATTTCTCCACAATCTATTCCATTTGCCAAGTTGTTGCTCACTGAACACTGTTGATGAATGGTAAGTTGTTAGCTGTGATCAACAATTACAGTAAGCAGATAGAAGCTTCCTTCATTCTGTGGCAGGCTGACAAAGACAAGTATCATAACAACGAAACCATGTGCTTATATGCCTTACTGTGATAAATGTCCTGAGATACTTTACAGGAGTATTGAATGGTGCTGTATCCTGATCAGGTTATGGTCCAGAGCATTGGAGACCAGATGTGCAACCTAAGATGCTACTCCGGGCTCCACTGAAGTCTCGACACGCTGACCTCTGTGGGAATTGCCTGAAAAACTTGAACTTCTGACAGAAAATCTCTCAATCACTCAGACTGCTCACCTTGACTTTCCTTCGATATTCCAAATGCAACCTCCAACCACCTGACTAACCTTGTCCACTATCTGACCTGATGATTCCCCCACTACTTTTCTAATATTGATCAAATCCATCTTGACTAAACTTGACCAGGATAACCCTCGTGTCTGTTGGATGAATAATCCTAATTACTAACTACTTTGTCATAGGAGATTGTCTGCATTTGCACGACATGTGTAGCTAGGTAGTCACTGTCCTGTTTTAGGCTAGGGATCTACAGGTTTGGTAGAAAGAGAGACCGTTTACTTGTATAATGAGGAATTGGCTCTTGTTTTAAATAAGGAAAATCTGGCTTCCAGCATCTGCAGTCATTGTTTTTACCTTTAATAAGGAACAGTTTATTGCATATTTGCAACTAAATACAAATTACTCTGTGATGATTGGTCACAGAAGACCTGAGGAAATCCTGGAAGGGGGTATTATTCTTTCATAATCCTATGCTGTTCTCCCACCAGTTTCCTATTACAATATCATAATCTTAAGGCATTCTCTTGTATAAGTCCATTGTATATGTCCCTATTTGTGTCTATTATTATACTTTAGTGTATATAAGATCATTTAGCACTACATCATTTCTAACCAAGCCTCAGACTTCACAAATTGAGGTGATCTGGATATTTCATTATTTTCCCAGAGTGCATTCTCTTTGAACCTGGAGGATTGGTAGATGTTGAGTTTGAAAACCATTTACTTTGATTCTGTTCTTGACAGGATGAGTTCTGAAAGTCACAACAGATCGGAGGATCTTTAATGTCTTGTATGTCCTTCATGAAGGACATCTTCCTGTTGAAACAGACAATTTCCTCTTTATAGTGTTGTAGATCTCTGAACCAGGCAATTCCTTCATTACTATATCCTGGATCTCTGGACATTGGTCATCCCTTCCCAATGGTGGCTTCTATGCTGGTGTATGTACCATATCTTCTATCTCTTTCAGGAAACTTTTATTCTTGGTCTGAATTCTTCTGAGTGTTTTTAGCAGTGAAAAATATCTCTGTCAATACAGTAACAGGTTTTCATCTTGCTTCAGTATGCCAACATAGTTAATATCAATGGATTCTGTCTGCTGTATGGGTTCCACCATGGTCCAGGAAGCCCTGTGCAATCATCTACTAGTTGTCCTATGACCAGTTCACAACAGGCTGTTCTAGCAGCTGTAGATCTAGGGAGGTGTGTGACCACATTGTTGATTAAATTGAGTCATATGTGAGGGAAACACTGAAAAATAAAGTTTACCTGTAAGTTAAATAGTGTCTGCTGGTTGGATGTTGGGCCATAATTGTAAGTATTTTGCTCGTTTTGCAAAAATAAGTATTGGCTCTTGCCAAAATGAGCCCCATTATGAATTCACATGTAACCTCCACGTGAAATATCTATATTAATCATTGAACAGATGTTTTGTTTAAAGAGTTTCATTTTGGGTTTGTTATTGCAATATGAAGGTCGTGATTTGGGTACAATAATGGTAGAAGGTATGCTTGTGTTGCCCCTGGATAATGTTTGCAGAGATCAACTGTACCTTTTATGTTCTTACTTGAGCCAGCAGCAAGGCTAGATGAATGTGATTATAGCTACAGCATTGAATTATAGACTTTTTCTGCTTGGTGTGTTTTGCTCCTTATCTTATCCATGAATTAGTATACTCTTTTAAAGGTTTATTGACTTACTACAGCATTGTATGGTGAAACACTAAAGTGGGGCACCTCAGAATAATATGACATAGGGTTCAGTTACTTGCGCTATCATTTTCAGACTCATCATTGCTATGAGTATTTTATTTGCAGGCATAGAGGGAAATTAATAGGAAGTCATCTCTAGGCTGCTCTAGGCCTATTGAAGGGTAGTTGAAATGTCATTGAAGCAAATCACCCACTTGCTCTTTCACAGACAGGTTGTGCAGCTAGGCGAACGCAAAGAAGATAAAAAGGCAAAAATCAGAGATTAACAGACTCTTTAAAAAATATATATATTCTTTCCAAGCCTTCTCCAATTTCTGTCCCAACAGATCCCAACTACTGGCAAAGTGATTATATCTCTTTCTGATGTGAGAACAGGAATTCTTTCTTAATTTCTTTAATTGGCCGATAAGAGTTTGAAATCTGCAGAACAAGACGAGTTCAACAAATTTTGCCTATGACTAATTAGGGGTCATAGCAATTCTTTCCAACCAAAGAATATGCCAATTGGAGATTGTGTTTGTTGATTGTTAACTTAATGCTGCCGTTTTTAGCTGGATTGCTCAACTTTGAACCAAATGTGTCATGCATAGGTGGGTTAAAGTACAAGTACCAGTTTACATTTTAATTTATGACATGGTTTGCACAACATAGCTATTGCTATTGTTAAATGTAATGCATAATGGTAGCTAAAATTAGTTGATAGAAGCTAATTACATTTTGTGATTATTGTAAATTATCCACTGATTTTCTTATTTTGTTTTCTTAGTGGACAAAGTGGAGAGTGGCATTTAACAGTACCACCTGCAGAGGTTGGTATGGCAACACAGGCCTATGTTACAGAACTCCCACCAGCTCAACAACAGCCTCAGCAGCAGCAGCAACAGTCGCAGTCGCAACAGCAGCAACAACCAACTCAACAACAGTATGTCACAGACTTGCAGACTGCTGCACAACCATCACAGCAGCAACAACAACAACAACCACCATCATCCCAAAAACAGTATGTCAGTGAACTACAGGTATCGCAGCAGCAACAACAGCCTTCTGCTCAGTTGTCACCAGTATCAGCACCACAGCAGTACATTGTGGTTACAGTTTCAGGTGGGTACAGCATACATTCTGTACAGGTAAAGAAAAATATCATGTGTATGTCCTTATCATTGCGGTCTCAGGCTGTATAACTGCCCTGTTTTAAGGCCACAAATTATCCACTATGATATACCCTTGAGAAGGCTTGAAGGCATAATCTGACAATTGAGATGCTTTCATGAGGGTTATGGTTGACAAAAACTTTATATCAGATCTGTGAGACCAGTTAAGATAAGTCCTAGTAATGTTGTCTTTGTGACTGCTGCACAGTCATGCGCAATGTAAAACATACAGCACACTGCAAAAACCAGGCTGATGGGCAACTATTCCCTTGAAGACATATTTAGTTACATAGCAATCTTAAAGGGGCCATGCAATACAAAACCTAGGGACCCCAAATGAAAAAGGGAACATTGACTCATGGTGCAACAGATTTTTTTTTTAACCAGTAGTGCATTTCATTACTTATAGTATTTTAAGGTGTAGGAGATTATAGCCACATCATAGTAGCTGTGTCTGACTGGGGGAAGAGACTCTCTTGCCTGAACACAGTTTAGCATTGGAAAGCATGACTAGCAACTTGAATAAAAAAGAAGTGGTGAGATTTTGTGCATTGATCTACATCATTCAGGGATTCTTGAGTGTTTTGTGGTTATTGAGAGAATATTGTATTCTTATTTCTTCCATAAACTTAGAAAGAAATCATTTTTTTAAACAAATTGTATTTAATGAACAATGTTAGCAATTTGGAGGTGAAAGTGAATTAAGATTGCAACTGATATAATTAGAAAATAAAATGATTAGGCAGCTAGCAGCCAGTACTTTTTAAAAAATGAGTTGTTGAAGATAACTGGAAATGTTATGGTGGCCACTGTAGCAAAACTCCTGCTTGAAGCATAGTGTGAAAACCATTGTACTGTGTTTGACAGATATTTTAGTTTTACAGCCAATAGGCAGGTGAAAAATATATTGCTTTTATTGTTGGTTGCATAAGCATTCGGATGTTCTCTCCAATGTTATTACTTTAGTTCCAGGTTTCTCAATAGGAGTTTTGATCACCTAATTTCCTAAGATGAGAAAGTTTACATGTCATTTAATATAAAATGGCATTTCACTGAATGTGAAGTTGCAGCAATTGAAACAATTGATTTTTTTTAATATGCTGTTCAATAGTTTTAAGTATGAACTATCGAAGTACCAAAATGGCATCAGCCATACTTGAGTGCATTGCTAATAAAATTGCCTCAGTTCAGAATCTATTTTGCTCTTCTTTATTCCTTTTGCTCATTCTTTCTTCCATCAGAGCCTGATAATAAATTGTTTTGCAAAATCCTTTTGATTCTGCCTTGGAGCATTAAGTCAGACTAATTTCCAACTGGAAATGGAGTGAAGACATTCAAAATTTAAGTTGGATGTGTGTTTATTTGCCATATATTGTAAGGGTATCTTGGAAATCTGACCTTTATTGTCCTGCAGAGGAGAGCTTACAGAATTGTATTAATGGAAAACACGTCTTTTTTATTTGCTCAGGTTTAGTTTTATTTTTTTAAAAGTCCAATTTCCTGACTTTCACAGAATGTTGCTGGGTTGGGCATTCCCTTTTACCGTGCAACAAACTACACTAGCAAGAGCAACCTTGCTTGCCCTGGAGCTGCTTCTTTGATTAGTGTCTGCAGCTACGAAATTTAGAGTTGCTGTATTCTTGTGATATTTAACTGAATGTACGGCAGCCGTTGTCCTACAAATTAACATTCATTGGACAGTTCAGAAATATTTCTGAAATATTATTGGACTGAAAAAAAAGGAAGCATGATTAATTTTTCTGGTCAATGTTCCAAATAATTGCAAAATATTGGTTCAGAGGAACATATTGCAAATGAGAAAATGTATTGTTTTGTATGTATTTGCTGGTATGAATTCACTTCATTGTAACTTGAACAAGCGGAGCACTTGTATTTAAATATTGCTTTGAAGTAATGTATTTAATGACTGCAATGAACTGTAGAGAAGGCAAGGTCGCATAGCTATGTCAAGGCAGCTATATGCAATATATATACATGTGTTTCTCCAAACATCCCCATTTCCATTAAAAATGTCTACGATCACTATTATTTGCAATTACAAGTCAACCAAGATACCCAATGTGCTTAGTAGCCATCAATGATTTTATTATTTGTTGACAAAACTGGGCGTTAATTCTTTCAGTCCCACTTTCATCTGTCTCTGCACATGCATTTGACATGTGTGCAAGTTGTCAGTTTGTATTTGTTCGTTCCTGGGCAATATTCCTCTCCAGGGAAGGGTTTTTCCCATGGCAAGTGCTTGATCAAAGCAAAATGCTTGTCATTCACACTCAATAACTTTGCTGGATTTGATGACTTCCAGATCACATTGAGCTGTTCTTACTAACTTTTTCAATTTGAAAATTGCTGCTTTTTTTTGGTACTAAAATACCACTACACGCTGTTAGGTGTGAGTTGCATAGATGTTCACAATCTGATAACAAATGAGACAAGAACTTCAGCATTCAATGGTTTAATGACTTGCTCTGGCACATGTAGGGTTACCAGTCTAAGCTTTAAATTTGCTTCGTTTGAGATATGTGGATTTTGCTTGATGTTGTAAAGTCATAGAGATATCCAGCATGGAAACAGACCCTTCAGTCCAAGTTGTCCATGTAGACTAGATATCCTAAATCCTAATTTGGCCTATATCCTTCTAAACCCTTGTTATGCATATACCCATCCAAATGTCTTTTAAATGTTGTAATTGTACCATCCTCTATCACTTCTGGCAGCTCTTTCCATGCACGTATCACTCTCTGCACGAAAAAAATGTCCCTTGGGTCCCTTTTAAATCTTTCCCTTCTTACCTTAAACTTGTGCCCTCTAGTTTTGGACTCTCCTAACTTCAGTTAAAAAACATTTTCTATTCACCTTATTTATGCCCCTCATGATTTTGTAAACCTTTATAAGGTCAACCCTCAGCCTCCAATGCTCCAGGAAAAATAATCCCAGTCTATTCAGCCTCTCCCTATAGCTCAAATTCTCCAACTCTGGCAATATCCTTGTAAATTTTTCTGAACCCTTTCAAGTTTCACAACATTCTTCTGTAGCAGGGAGACCAGAATTGCATGCAGTATTCCAAGAGTGGTATAATCAATGTCTTCTTTGAACAGGATGCTTTTAAAATATCTACAATCATGTGGGAGGTAAGGGTTAACACTAGCATCCCTGCAGGCTTCTCCTGCGAGTCGTTCACCCAACTCCAGCTCCTCACAGACCACATTAGGGAATTGGAACTAGAGCTAGATGAATTTCAGATCATTCGGGAGGCTGAAGGTGTAATAGGGAGGTAGTCACACCTAATGTACAGGATAAAGGCAGCTGGGTGACCGTCAGATGAAGGAAAGGGAATAGGCTGCAAGGATCCCCTGCATCTGTTTCCCCCAATAATAAGTATACTGCTTTGGATACTGTTGGGGAGGAAGCGACCTACCAAGGGAAGGCCACAGTGGCCAGGTCTCTGGCACTGAGGAGAAGGGGGGAGAATAGGAGAGTGATAGTGATAGGTGATTCAATGATTAGAGGAACAGACAGGAGATTTTGTGGTCACAATCAAGGCTTCCGGATGGTATTAGATTAGATTAGATTAGATTACTTACAGTGTGGAAACAGGCCCTTCGGCCCAACAAGTCCACACCGACCCGCCGAAGCGCAACCCACCCATACCCCTACATTTACCCCTTACCTAACTCTACGGGCAATTTAGCATGGCCAATTCACCTGACCCGCACATCTTTGGACTGTGGGAGGAAACCGGAGCACCCGGAGGAAACCCACGCAGACACGGGGAGAATGTGCAAACTCCACACAGTCTGTCGCCTGAGTCGGGAATTGAACCCGGGTCTCTGGCGCTGTGAGGCAGCAGTGCTAACCACTGTGCCACCGTGCTGCCTCCCAGGTGTCAGGGAGAAAGTGAGGACTGCAGATGCTGGAGATCAGAGCTGAAAATGTGTTGCTGGAAAAGCGCAGCAGGTGAGGCAGCATCCAAGGAACAGGTGATTCGACATTTCGGGATTAAGCCCTTCTTCAGGAATGAAGAAGGGCTTATGCCCGAAACGTCGAATCTCCTGTTCCTTGGATGCTGCCTGACCTGCTGTGCTTTTCCAGCAACACATTTTCATCCCAGGAGTCAGGGTCAGGAATATCTTGGATCGAGTCTGCTAGATTCTTAAGAGGGAGGGTGAGCAGCCAGAAGTTGTGGTCCACATCAGTACCAGTGACATAGCTAGGAAAAGGGATGAGGACCTGAAAAGTGAGTATAGGGAATTAGGTTAGAAGCTAAAAGGTAGGATGAGCAGAGTAGTAATCTCAGGATTGCTAGTGTCACGGGCTAGTGAGGTTAGGAACAGAAAGCGCATGCAGTTGAACACATGGGTGCAGAGCTAGTGGTGGAGGGAGGGCTTCAGATATTGGATACCTTTTGAGGAAGGTGGGAATGTACAGTTGCACCTGAACTGGTGGGGCACTAATTTCCTGGACACAGGTCTACAAGAGCTCTTTGGGAGGGTTGAAACTGGTTTGGTAGGGGGATGGAACGTGGAGCTACGGATCAGAGGATGAGGCAGCTGGTGACAAGCAGATATAGCATGCAAAGAGCCTGTGAGGAAGGATAGACAGTTGATAAGGCAAAGTTGCAGTCAATATGATGGGTTCACGTTTGTCTATTTTAACTCAAAGTGTCAGGGATAAGGGTGATGAACTTATAGCATGGATCAGTACTTGGAGCTATGATGTTGTCGCCGTTACAGAGACTTGGATATCACATTGGCAGGAATGGTTGTTGGATGGTCTGGGGTTCAGTTGTTTCAGAAGGAATCAGGGAGGAGGTAAAAGAGGTGGGAGAGTGGCATTGCTAATCAGGGATAGTATCACAGATGCAAAAAAGGGAAGTCATTGAGGAGGGTTTGTCTACTGAGTCATTATGGGTGGAAGTCAGAAACCGGAAAGGAGCAGTCACTTAATTGGGAGTTTTCTATAGATCCCCCAGTAGCAACAGAGACATGGAGGAGCAGATTGGGAGGCAGATTTCAGAAAGGTGCAGAAATAATAGGGTTGTTGTCATGGGTAATTTCAACATCCCTAATATTGATTGGAACCTCCTTAGCGCAAATAGTTTGGATGGAGCAGATTTTGTCAGGTGCGTCCAGGAAGGATTCTTGACTCAATGTGTAGATAGGCCAACTAGGGGGGAAGCCATATTGCATTTGGTGCTTGGCAAAGAACCAGGTCAGGTGTCAGATCCTCGCTGGGAGAGCATTTTGGTGAGAGTGATCACAACTCCCTGAACTTTACTATAGTCATGGAGAGGGATAGGAGCAGATGGTATGGTGAAGTATTCAACTGGGGGAGGGAGAATTACAATGCTGTAGAGCATAAATTGGGAACAGATGTTCTCTGGGAAATGCACAACAGAAAGGTGGAGGTTGTTTGAGGAGCACCAAGATGTTTTACACTTATGTAAGAAACAAGAGGATGGCCAGAGTGAGGGTCGGGCTGATCAGAGATAGTGGAGGAAACTTGTGCCTTGAGTTGGAGGAGATAGGGGAGGTCTTTAATGAATACTTTGCTTCAGTATTCACTGGTGAGAGGGACCTTGTCATTTGTGACGACGGTGTGAAACAGGCTGATATGCTTGAGCATATCAATCTGCATGCTTGAGCAGGTTGATGTAATGAAGGAGGATGTGCTGGAAATTTTGAAAAACATGAGGAAAGATAAGTCCGCTGGCCCAGATGGGATATGTCCAAGGTTTCCACGGTAAGCGAGGGAAGAGATTGCTGCATCTTTGGTGATGATCTTTGCATCCTCACTGTCCACTGGAATCGTACCAGATGATTGGAGGGTGGTACATGTTATTCCCTTGTTCAGGAAAGAGAATAGGGATAACCCTGTGAATTACAGACCAGTCAGGCTTCCGTCGATTGTGGATAAATTGGTGCGGATTTTGAAAGGATTTATTATCATTTGGAAATGCATAGTTTGATTAGAGATAGTCAGCATGGCTTTGTGAGGGGCAGGTCATGCCTCACAAGCTTTTTTTGAATTCTTTGAGGATGTGACAAAGCATATTGATGGAGGTGGTGTACATGGATTTTAGCAAGGCATTTGTTCAGGTTCCACATGGTAGGCTCATTTATAAATTAACTAGGAGAAAGTGAGGACTGCAGATGCTGGAGATCAGAGCTGAAAATGTGTTGCTGGAAAAGCGCAACAGGTCAGGCAGCAACCAAGGAGCAGGGGAATCGATGTTTCGGGCATGAGCCCTTCTTGTTGCGCTTTTCCAGCAACACATTTTCAGCTCATTTACCAATTAAGGAGACATGGAATACAGGAAAATTTGGTTGTATGAATACTGAAGTGGCTGGCGCATAGAAGATAGAGGATGGTAGTAGAAGGAAAGTATTCAGCCTGGAGCTTGGTGACAAGTGGTGTTCCGCAGGAGTCTATTCTGGGACCTCTGCTCTTTGTGATTTTTATAAATGACTTGGATGAGGAAATGGAAGAGTGGGTTAGTAAGTTTGCCAATGACATAAAGTTTGGTGGAGTTGTGGATAGTGTGGAGGGCTGTTGTAACTTGCAATAGGACATTGACAGCATACAGAGCTGGGCTGAGAAGTGGTAGATGGAGTTCAACCTGAAAAAGTGTAAAGCTATTCATTTCGGTAATTGAATTTGAATGCAAATTTCAGGGTTAAAAGCAGGATTTTTGGCAGTGTGGAGGAACGGGCGATTCTGGGATCCACATCCACAGATCCCTCAAAGTGGCCACCCAGTTGATAGGGTTGTTAAGAATACATATGGTGTGTTGGCTTTCATTAGCAGGGGGATTGAGTTTAAGAACCACAAGGTTATGCTGCAGCTCTATAGAGCCTTGGTTAGATCACACTTAGAATATTGCATTCAGTTCTGGTCGCCTCATTATAGGAAGGACAGTTTTACAACAATTAATAGTGGTTGGAGAAAAGCCACAGTTTTGGCAGCATCTCTGAAGAAATTATGGCGTGAATATTTTGAGTCCAGTGGTCCCTCTTCCAAACTTGGCTGAATCAAAATGTTAACCCTGCTTTCTCTCCACAGATGCTGCCAGACCTGCTGAGTTTCTCCAGCAATTTTGTCTTTTGTTTCTGATCTCCAGCATTTGCAATTCTTTGTTTTAGTCAATAATTGTTTCCTGGTTGCCATTACTGAGACAAACTTTCACATCTAGATCTTTTTATTAGTCGTACATAAATTCCACAGCAGCTGTGATGGGATTTGAATTTTTGTTCCCAGAAGACCTAGATCTCTGGGTGGTAATATCACTAGATCACAATCTTCCCTTTAGTGATAATTTTGTCCTGAATACTTGTCCTTGTCTGGATCATCAGCTCTTAATTCATCTCATTGCATTGGGTTATATACCTAACTTATCCTCTTGGGATGAGTATCATTCCATCATATAGTTTGAATCTTGCCCTGGAGGATTTCATTTTTGTGTCATCATCTTGAATCACTTCATAAAAGCTTGCAAAGTTCATGATGTTGCAAGAAGTGTCTATCTAATACTTGATGTTCACTTTATGCTATCCTTCTGCAGTCATCATTCAAACAGTTATAAATCATTTATCACCTTTAAACATGATTATGCTGATTCATCAGCTGATATCTGTCCAGCAGTATAGTTTGCAGCACTCTTTTCCCATTAATTGTAACAGGATTGCTACTCTTATTGGTTGTGCTTTTACTCAATGCTGTAGCTGTCTCATAGTTTTGCACTCAGAGTCGAACAGAATTCTAATATTGTCTCATCTCCTTTCATTTCTATAGCAGCATGGTTGGAAAATTTGCAGTCATTCTGATTTTCATAGCACTACAAAGTTGTAGGATACGATTTTAATTATTCCTTGGTGCTTTTGTTTTATAGTAGCTAACTCATACAACTTTGAAAATTCACTCAATCTCAGGTTCAAACTTTAGACGTCATGATTCATATAATGCATTTATTGGCTGCCCATAAGCTGAAGTGAAATCTTGTTACAGCAGAGGTTGAAGTGATTTAACTACAGCAAGCTACCCAGTATACTGTGTACTTATGCATTTCTGTGAAAAACAACTGTTGTCTAGATATTGATCAAAGAAATAATAAATGCATATTTTCACTTTTATGTACACCCCTGACAACTACTGCAAATCGGGCAGAAGAACTTGTGATATTAATTCCCTGTGCCACTCTCTGCAAGACCAATCCAATTAGTCTCACTTCTTTTAGTTCATTTCTTTTATCCCTTCTTCGATAGTTGAGGTGGTCTCTGTTTCTTCATTAGTACTTTGTCTTCCAAATAAAAGCACTCAAATATTGGTTCTGATTCAGTTTTCGAGTAGATTATAATGGGGAGATGGCGGTGTTGTGGTCACGTCACTGA
Source organism: Hemiscyllium ocellatum (assembly GCF_020745735.1). NCBI lineage: Eukaryota > Metazoa > Chordata > Chondrichthyes > Orectolobiformes > Hemiscylliidae > Hemiscyllium > Hemiscyllium ocellatum. The sequence goes on along the minus strand of NC_083445.1, from coordinate 13,681,864 downwards.
GCTAGTAATCCAAAGGGCCAGGCTAATGATCTGAGGTTATAGTTTCGAATCCCACACGGCATTTGGTGAAATTTGAATTGAGATTGGTCTAATTGCTTTAAAAAAAATCACTAGTGTTACTTTGGAGTGGCATTGGTGGCTCAGTGGTTAGTGCTGCTGCCTCATAGTGCCAGGGCCCAGGTTTGATTTTACCCCCTGGCAACTGTCTATATGGAGTTTGTACCTTCTCCCTGTATCTGATTGGGTTCCCTGTGGGTGCTCCAGTTTTCTCCCACAATCCAAAGATGTGCAGGTGAGGGTGGCCATGCTAAATTGCGTAGAGTGTCCAGGGATGTGCAGGCGAGGTGGAATAACCATGAGAAATGCAGGGTTTCAGGGATCAGGTAGGGTGCTAGGTCAAGGTAGAATACTGTTTGGAGGCTTGTTGTGGACTCGATGAGCGAAATGGCTTGCTTCCCCACTGTAGGGATTTTATAATTATTTGGCGTATGCTGTTTTATATAACTTTCTCAATTCAGGGTCTGCTTGTTACATTTCTGTGAAAGAAGATGGGCTAAAAAGCCCCAGTCTTTTTTTCCTTCATCCTTTTTATTTACATTTTTGAAAATTGTAGCTGATAATGGAATTTCGAAGACATATCCTTTTTTCATAATGACTTCTGATCCCATTTAATTTTATGTGCCTGAGAACTAGTCATAACACAGGAAACAATTTTTATGTTGTAACATTTATAGTTTCTTTTACTTCCACTTGTTCATCTCCCCCAGAAATATTTTTGAACAAATCTGTTTATTTCCAGATAAAATCAATTTCTTCTATTTAGATTTGTTTCACCTTCAATTTTAACTTCTCCACTTACTAAGTCATTCTTTAATCCAAATATGTTTAATGGGCCTGGTTTGTAACCTCCATATATACCTACAATTATTATTTTCTCCTTCATTTACCCCACTGGAAAATAAATGGTGTCATTAATCCAAAGATATACAGGCCAAGTGAATTGGCCATGCTAAATTGCCCATAGTGTCAGGTGCATTAGTTAGGGGTACATATAGGGTAGGAGAATGGAGTTGGTTACTCTTCGGAGGGTCATTGTAGACTTGTTGGGCTGAAAGGCCTGTTTCCATACTGTAGGTAATCTATCTAATTAGCCAGCTTCAGTTATTGATTTGCCCAGTGTTCTCGAGTGTCTTTACTGGTTTAACTTTGATTCAAATAGTAAGGAATAACCTATTCTTTTGAGATAAAATATTCAGAACCACCATTGATCTGATTCTCTACAATGATCAAAGAAAATTTTTTTGACTGTCCTGAGTCACCTTTCCCTTTTTAGTGGACTCTAAGGAAACTTGTTCTCTTTGCATTATCATTACCTTTTCAATACCTTTTTTTCCCGGATGCCCCCTTTACTGAGGATTCCCTTGAGACTCCCCCCTACTGCACTTGATCTCACGTTTAGTTTCCAGCATTTAGCTTTGTTATGACCAGTCTTATTACAACGGAGCATTTTATTCTCTTCAAATCATTCTTTAGAACTAGGCATACTTTTTCATTAATTGGTATCCTTGTGTATGTTCCCTGAAATAAGTACCACTTGTATCTGTAGGTTTTCTGTTCCTGAAGCTTCCTTGTTAATTCCAAAGTTAAAAATCACACAATACCACATTATAGTCCAATAGGTTTATTTGGAAGCACGAGCATTTGGAGTGCTGCTCCTTCACCTGATGCAATTTTGCAAAACTCTCATTAGGTTTCTTTCTTATCAGTTAAATTTTAGGGCAAACTTCAGTTCATAAACATTGAGTATTGCTTTTCCATCAGTTTCAAAGTTGGTAGATAGTTCTTCTGACAAACTGGCGTATATACATTCATAGTTATACCAATTAAAACACGAACATTTACACCCGGACATCTTTTGGTCTGTCTTCCTACCTTTTCAAATGAGATGAAAATCTTTCAATTCCATATCTGCGCATTAATGTACTAAATGCAGATTTCTAGGTAAATCATATTGCATTTTGGAATCAGAATTACTGTCTGGGTGACTACCTCTTTTTTCCTCATTTACTTTAGGCTTGTGTCTGATTTCATGTTTGTTCGGAGTTATAACTTTTTAAATTTCATTTCCCTTTTCATTGCTCTGTTTTCCTTCTCCTATGCTCGTTTCTCTTCGTTCTCATCTCTTTCTATTTCTGTTTTCTTCAGCATCCAATTCAAGTCTGCTCATTTTTCTTCCTCTAGGTCATTTTTTACCATTTCTAATTGAATCTTAACTAATTCTAGCTGTGATTTCTCAAGTTCAGCTTTCCCTCCTTTTAATTCTAAATATTGAGTTATTGCTTGAAGCATCTCGTTCTTGCTTTTATTGCTTTCAACTTCCTCACTAAGTCTCTCAAGTTAGCTTTAATTAACAATTTCAAATAAATCCAATATTGTGTCTTTTACTCCCAGAAATCTCATATGCAACATCCAATGCCATTTTCACAGACAAATCCATGGAATAAACTTCATCACAAATTCCTGTTTATATCCAGTATTTGCAACAACCCACTTCTTTAAAAGAGACTCCGATGCCTCTTAAATTCAATAAATATCAATCTTGCAAGAGTCCTTGCTTGTTATGATTTCAGCTGGGCAAGTTGGATCCTAGAATGAAACTTGGAATTATAAGTTTTTTTTTGTTCGCTTAATTGACATGGTGGTTAGCTTCAGAAACGTATCTGTGTGAGACTGCAGATGTTCTTTAATAACATGTGTAATTTACTGTTGTTAAATAATAAAAGAAAGAAAATAAACAAACAAACCAAGCTTTATTCAGGGAGTCTCTGCTTTACAAACATCCTACTTACTGGCACTCATACTTAGGAATGCGATCCCACACAGGGATCCAACGTATGAACATTTCCTGATGACTGCTTTACATTGCCCTGCATTGTTTTCTGACTTGCATACAAATCGACTTGTGAACAGGCTCCTAAACGGAACCTGTACCTTTTCTCAACCTGGGGAATACATGCATATATATAACTACAATTGGAAAGATCTTAATACAGACATTAAAACAAAGTTTCTATCTGTTTTCCAACATCATTTATAGAGACTCAACTCCAGAGAAATTATATCCTTGTATCGAGTTCTGTGGTTTGTACTTAACTGGTTCTTCCCTGTAGAGTGTGGAGACAATTTGAAGATTCCCTTCTGAGTCTGCTGATGTATACTTTTCACAAATCTGGAAGTCTAAACTTGCTTAGTTTCAATGCAGTTTTTTTTAATCCCGGCTGTGCTGATTTGGAAGCTGCACAAACTAGGTGCTTCTGCTGAGGTTATTGGCTTCTCCTGAACTGTACTGACCTGCTAGGAGAGCAACTAAAACTTGTTTCTGAACTCAATTCTGGTGTTTTCTGATTTGAATAGAGCTGAAATCAAAGCTTTATGACCTTAAATTTGTTTACACTTTCTGTCATAAACTCAACAATATAAACCTGTTGCCATTAGCACCACAGGACGTTGCAGTCAAATTACTTTTAATCAATACTGGATTTAGACACTATTCATAAATATTTGCTGACCTTAAGCAACAATTATATAAATGATTTGGATGTGAGATAAGATGTATAGTTAGTAAGTTTGCAGATGACATCAAAATTGGAGGTGTCGTGGACAGCGAAGAAGGTTACCTCAGATTACAACAGGATCTTGATCAGATGGACCAATGGGCTGAGGAGTGGCAGATGGAGTTTAACTTAGATAATTGCAAGGTGCTGCATTTTGGGAAAGAAATCAGAGCAGGACTTATACATTTAATGGTAAGGTCCTAGGGAGTGTTGCTGAACAACGAGTTCAGGTTCATTGCTCCTTGAAAGTGGAGTCACAGGTAGGTAGGATAGTGAAGAAGGCATTTGGTATACTTTCCTTTGTTGGTCAGAGTATTGAGTACAGGGGTTGGGAGGTCATGCTGCGCTATACATGACATTGGTTAGGCCACTGTTGGAATATTGCATGCGATTCTGGTCTCCTTCCTATCGGAAAGATGTTGTAAAACTTGAAATGGTTCAGAAAAGATTTACAAGGATATTGCCAGGGTTGCAGGATCTGAGCTACAGGGAGAGGCTGAACAGGCAGGGGCTGTTTTCCTTGGAGCATTGGAGGCTGAGGGGTGACCTTATAGATGTTTATAAAATCATGAGGAATATGGATAGCTTAAATAGACAAAGTATCTTCCCTGGGGTGGGGGAGTCCAGAACTAGAGGACATAGATTTAGGGTGAGAAGGGAAAGATATAAAATTATGAGACCTAAGGGGCAACTTTTTCACACAGAAGGTGGTACGTGTATGGAACGAGCTGCCAGAGGAAGTAGTGGAGGCTAGTACAATTGCAACGTTTAAAAGGCGTCTGGGTGGGTAAATGAATAAGAAGGATTTGGAGGGATATGGGCCAGGTGCTGGCAGGTGGGACTAGATTAAGTTGGAATATCTGGTCGACATGGACAAGTTGGACTGAAGGGTCTGTTTCGGTGCTGCATATCTCTATGACTCTATAATTTTCATAGCAATAAATATATTCCACCTATTTCTCTTTTGAAAGTAACCTAAATTTCAGAAATTGTTATTATATATTACACACCTTTCATCATATTATTCTGTTCCAGTTTCTCTGCACTATTAGCATCCTCATCGAAAGTGGAAACACTTTTTTTGTTATGACTAATATGTGAAGATATTGTACTTAATTGATGTTGATTCTTTGGGTTAAACTAGTAGGTTGCTGGTTTTAAAACATCCATTCAGTACATCAAGAGTCAACCACATCGCTGTGAGTCTGGAGTCACATGCAAGCCAGATCAGGTACGGATGGCAGATGAGACATAATTGAATGGCCCATGTGAGAAACTAAGCTCACACACTTCAATAATTTCAGTCTGAGACAAGATCTGAATCATTAGTGTCATTTATTTTACTCTTGCAAGAGGGTGTGATGTCCACTGTCTGTCTACAAGGCAAGGGACTCACATACCGAATTCAATGAATACTCAATATTTATATAATTTGGTTTCTATATATTTTTTAAACTTCATTGCGCCTCCCCTGTTTACATCCTCCACTTCCCTTTACTCATTACTCCTGTTTATCTCTTGCCTTATCCGGCCTTGTCTGTGACAAAATGCTTATTTCTGGCCTCACAAGGCCGTTTGACATCATCCTGCTGTGGGTCATGGTTAGGCATATCCTTTCCTCACCATTATCTACTCCCTCCATCTGTGCTTCCCTCTCAGCTTCTTATCTAGTCGCCTGTGTTTCTGTAAAAGTGGGAAACAGATGTTTATACCTATTGTTTGTACAGGCGTATCTAGCTTAACTGCCTCCCCTCACAGCATCTTATCTAGTCGCCTGTAATATCTACCATTATTTTGTAGTCCCGTTTCTTTCTTGCATACACTTTTAGCTAATACAAAAAAACAATTATGCATTTCCTCCACATAGTTTCCATTCTTGTTGACTCAGCTCTTGGCTGAAACAATTACACACTGGTGTGAGTTCATTTACTTTGTATAAATAATTATAATTGCAGAAGTAACACTACTTTACTTATATCCCACAATTTCCCCTTTTTCTTTAATTACTATTTGTTATCTTCTGCATTTTTCTTTTAAGCGTCGCCCCCGAAATTCGCAAGCATCATACCAGAGGTTTCATTCATCTTGGTCTCACTCATCCCCTCATTATTTAGTCAATAAAGTTCCTCAGCCTGATTCCCTTTTAGGGGCATCTGTTTCATTAAGGCTGTCTCAATCAGTCTTTGGGTGAGACCTCGTATACAGGGTATGATACAACAGCCAGTGGCCACCAATACCCCGACTACTACTATCAGGGAAGTAAGGATGGAAACCACCATCCCCTTCCATTTTCCAAACCATGATTCAAGCCATCCTGTGAGAGATGTGTCTACTCCTGAATTCTCAGCCAGTTCCTCTGCTAAGGTAGTCAATCCCCTTAAGGCCCGAGTAATTGAACCATCAGGTGCAGTGTTATTAGGAATAAAGGTACAACAGTTTCCTCCTAACATCACACACACACACACACACACACACACACACACACACACACACACACACACACACACACACCCTTTTTCTTTAAAATCATATCAAGGGCCATTCCGTTCTCCCATGCCATCCAACTTGTTGCATCAAGCTGTTCTGATATTCCTTTAACTGCATCTCTTGTATAATTTATAAATTTCAGTTGATTATAGAAAATGTAATTTATCCAATCTACATTTTTATTAATTGTTACCTACCAAAAGAGAGCTGACTCAAAGCCTGCTGCAATCTGGTTACGAGCCTTGAACTCATCAGGTACCCCCCGAGGGACTCCTATAGAATTGAGATAAATCCTGTCATCGAAAGAAGTGCCTAAAAGTGATCTCTTACCCCTTACCTTTTTCCCGTCTATCTTTTCCTTCTCAAATGCCAGGGTAAATGGAATTGCCAATTGTACAATTGCACATATCCCTCTCCGATCCGGAGGCAGGGTGGGTCTCAATATTTTGCCTCCACAGTACCACCACAGATCCGCCCGGGGAACCTTTAGTGCTGAATAGTTCCCTCTCTTCTCCGTTTCAGTAACATTTTTAATCTCTGTACATAATTTCAGCTCCCCCAAATCTCTAGACCGATTTGTACCTCGTCTACGCACACACGACGTGTGATTTCCAACTGCGGCAGAAAATGTGAGGGGGACTTTTGCATCTTTTTTCTCCAAGGGAGGGAACATCAGAGATAGGGAGGTACAATTTCTATCATTCCATGCAGTCTCATCCTGATACAGGGCTATCATACATTCATGCCCTTCCTGTCTCGCTTCCACCCGAATCAAAAGGGAACCACCTGGGCCACTGGCCTACCGGAGGCACATGCAGAGCAACTGCTTTTGTTCAGACTTTTTACAGTATGCTTTACCCATTCAACCCAGGCATTTGTATCCCCGTACCCAGTTTCTATTTCGATAGTCTATTTCAAGTCCTTTACCTCTATAATTTTTACTACTTTAGGATCAGTGGGAGGGGTGAAAGGTTGTATATCATTATCCAGTAGTTTTGCCCGTTTTCCCTGTCCTGCGCTAATGCGAAAACAACAACCCGAGAAATCCTTCCCGTTTGCTTTCATTTCTATCCCAAATGTTTCATTTAATTGTATCTCATAGGTGCCCCCCCCCCCCAAACCAGAATTGCTTCATTTTCTTTATTGTCAGGTATATTAGGTTACACTTTTTATCGGGACAATCGCGAGCTGGTTGGAAGGAGGTCCGGTGTACTGTGACGAGACCATTATACCAAGTACCATCCCCAAGGCCATCTCCATAGGACTTAAGATGTATCTCAGAGCTGTGGTACTGTCTCTGATTATCTACATCTCCACAATTTTCTAAGCTGCATGCATCAGCGTCTATTACTTGTAGATTATCAGACTCAGGAACTATTAATAATACATATGAAAGTGATATTTGACAAAATCCCAATACTAAGAGGGCTAGCATCATGACTCTAAGCATTCCCAATATTCTAAAAATCATGCTGAAGCACCAAGATTTAATATACAATCCTACAGAAATAATCCCGCGCTTGCGTCGCCACTGTATAATCAGTTACGCAAAGTCTCTTTAGTCTGAGTTTCAGCGGGTCTTGCGTTGATTCGGCTGTCCAGACTTCGTCCTCAACTGGAGATTCCACTGGCCCTTTGATCCGAATGTAGTGAGTCCAGCCTTTCTTCGCCGTCCTTATTGCCGCTTCGGTGGTCAAAAGAGCCTGGTAAGCCCTTCCCAGTTCAGCTGCAATTTAGTCTTTGTCCATAATTTTACTAAGACCCAATCTCCTGGCTGGATGGGATGAACGGTGAATTCAAGGGGTGGAGTCTGTGCCAATAAACCCTGTTTCCTGAGGAAAGACAAAGAGGAGGACAAGACCAGTATATACTTCTTTAAGAACAAATCTTTAGTTTCGGGAATTGGCAATTCTCCATTCGTTCCCAGATAAGGTAATCCAAATAAGATTTCATAGGGGCATAGTCCCAAATCTTTCCTTGGGTCTGTTCGTACTCGCAAGAGAGCTATAGGTAAACATTTGGTCCAAGGGAGTCTGGTTTCTATTATCAATTTAGAGAGCTGTCGTTTGAGTGTTTGGTTCATTCTCTCAAACCTTCCTGATGATGGCAGGAGCCATGGAGTATGGAACTCACAGGAAATTCCCAACCCTTTCATTACCCCCCTGTAACACTTGAGAGGTAAAATGAGTTCCTTGGTCGGAATCTATACGGTTTACTAGCCCATATTGAGGAATTATGTGCTCCAATATTATTTTAGACAAGCCACTCGCAGTGGCAGTCACAGCCTACACACACTCAGGACATCCCCGGGATACTGGATCCAATAGTCTCGAAAGATATACTACTGGCTGTTTCATTCCTCCCCACCTCTGGGTTAATACTCCCAAAGCCGCTCCCTTACCTACAGTAGCAAAGAGGTGGAAAGGTTTATCTAGGGAAGATAAGGCTAACACGGGGGCATGGATCAGATCTCTTTTGAGTTCCTCAACTAGTTCTTTTTACTCATCATCCCAACTTAGACATTTTGGTTCCTTCTCTAATAGTTTGAGATATAATTTCTTAGTCTTTTGAGCATAGGAATCAATCCACAATCTGCAATATCCCATTAGACCCAAAAATTTACGTAACTCCCATTTAGTCCTGGGCAGCGGCATCCCCACTATTCCCTCTATCCATTCCGGGCTTATCTTTTGCTTTCCCTCACTAACTAAATGTCCCAAGTATTTCACTTCCTGCTCCACATATTGTAATTTGTTTTTAGATACTTACAGGCCCTGCTGGCCCAGAAAATCCAATAATTTGTTAGTGGCTTCTACTGCTCTTTCTCTTCTTTTTCCTGTTATTAAGAGGTCGTCTACATACTGCAACAGGGTAGTCCCCTTGGGGCTGCTAAATTTCTCCAATATTTGTTCTAACATCTGTCCAAATAAATTCGGGGATTCTGTAAACCCCTGGGGGAGCACAGTCCACCGGTATTGCTGTTTCCGTCCTGTCCTGGGGTCTTCCCATTTAAAGGCGAACAAATTCCTACTTTCCTCCGCCAAGGGACAAGCCCAAAAGGCATCCTTTAAATCTATCACACTAAACCATTTGTGGTCATGAAGGATCTTACTTAATAACGTATAGGGGTTTGGCACCACTGGGTGTCTGATCTGTTCTATTCGATTTAATGTTCTCAAATCCTGCACCAATCGATAAGTTCCATCAGATTTCCGCACAGGTAGAATTGGGGTATTATAAGGAGACATACATGGCTCCAACAATCCATCTCTAATCAGTCCCTCAATTACTGGCTGCAGTCCTCGTTTACCTTCTATGGAAATGGGATATTGTCGCTCACAGACAATGTCCCATTTCCTTTTTAAACTTACTTCAAGGGGAGGGATCTGTAGTCCTCCACGATTCCCTTCTCTAGCCCTTACAATAGGGTCTATCTCTCTCCCCACATCCTCTCTGTCCTACATGCTGCCACCTGCCGCTCCGGTTGCTCAATATTGGTTCCATTCTTTTCTTAACTACTTCATCAACTGTAGCTACCATCATTTTCACCTTCTGTTTTTGTCTCTTATCCTCTCTTTACAAACACTTTCTGCTCCTCTCTCAACAATTCATCAAATGGTTTTTCACTCCACCCTTCTATCTTCTGTATCTTTCTCTGTATGTCTGGCCATGCCTTTGTCACAAAATGTACTTTCAAAAGACCCTGTGCCATTGGGTCCTCAGGATTCATTCCAGAGTATTTCCGCATTGAGTCTCTTAATCTTTGCAAGAAAGCTGAAGGAGTCTCATCTTTCTCCTGTCTAACTTCAAAGGCTTTAGTCAAATTCTGTGACTTCGGAACTGCCCTGGGCGGCACGGTGGCAATGGGCGGCACGGTGGCATATGGGCGGCACGGTGGCACAGTGGTTAGCACTGCTGCCTTCACAGCGCCTGAGACCCGGGTTCAATTCCTGACTCAGGCGACTGATTGTGTGGAGTTTGCACGTTCTCCCCGTGTCACCATGGGTTTCCTCCGGGTGCTCCGGTTTCCTCCCACAATCCAAAGATGTGCGGGTCAGATGAATTGGCCATACTAAAGTGCCCGTAGTGTTAGGTAAGGGGTAAATGTAGGGGTATGGGTGGGTTGCGCTTCGGCGGGTCGGTGTGGACTTGTTGGGCCGAAGGGCCTGTTTCCACACTGTAAGTAATCTAATCTAATCTAATCTTATTCCTTTTAGAATCAGGTCTTTCAATTCCCTCATTTCTTCTCTTTGCTCCGGGTTTTGATTTTCCCACTAGGGGTCGCTGAGGGGAAACTTCATCTCACCTTGTCCAGCATCCCCATCTCCAATCAGGTGTTCCCTGTCCCATATTTTAATGGATGCTCCTCGTATAAGTCCCCTTTCTGCCCCAGTAAATAGTATGTTCAAAATAGACATTAACTCAGCCCACGTATACAGACTGGGCCTCAAAAATTGTTCAATTTGTTCAGATAACCCTACCGGATCCTCAACCAGAACCTTCATACCTTTTTAAATGTTCTGACCTCCCCACTGGTGAGGGGACACTTACATACCCAATCTCTTTGTCCCCTATTGGTACCTCCCGAAGGGGATAAGTCGTTACGTTCTTCCCTTTTTTTTTAAGAAATATTGCAATATTTCTAGCTCCCCATAACTTCAAATACCAATTCATCAATTCATGCTTGACTTGCCTGTTCCTAACTTGTAAATACATTTATATATTTACATTCATTTATTCAGTATTTAATATTTAAAATGTAAAATGCATACAGTTTTCAATTTTGAAATCCACTATAATTACCCAGTTTTAGTCCCTTAATTTAAATCCAAAATTAGTTTTCTTAAGTAGTCCTGACCAATCATTGCTTTATTACAATGCTATAGGTCGTGAAATAATCAGAGCTGCCTTAAAAGAATTTGTATATTCAAGTTTAAAAAAAAAACTTCTAATGCATGAACAATGGCCGAATCCAAGGTCACAGGATAACCATAGGATTTTGTTTTTATTACAATCTAATGTTGAATTGAAACTTCAACTGTCCTCCATAAATCGCTTTTATGTAAGGATAAAAGAGATTAGTTAGAAACTGATAGTAAGGCAATCATGACCTGTAAAAAGAACAGGAGTTATCTTTTTTTTCATAATCTCTATAGAATCCTTAACCTTAAAAGACTTCATATTAAGTTTCCATAATAAAAATCAGATTCAAAACAGTCCTGGAACTCGAGCTCCAGGGAATAAAGCGCAAACATTCAATCACCAACAAACAAATGTGCATTCAAACCAAATCACAAAGGGTTAAACTTTTTACCGGCTGTACAGCTCTTTTCATTCTCTCTCTCTCTCTCACATTGACATATAAATTCAGATATTTACAAACCCAGTCTTCGTCCAACCTGTACTTTGACCAGAAACGGCGGCACGAAGAATGGATTCCTTAGTCCATACAAAGCGACAATATTTAATCATCTTTTTCCCTTGTACAAGTATTATTTTTCCAATTCCACAACATCCTGCCCAGCGGACTTTCTGGAGATATGTTGTAAGGGACCCTGCCTCCATTTCCATTGCCTTTTTCTTCTTTTGTTTTCCCGGAGGCTTTTTTCCTTACCCATGGCACAACTCATATTGAGTTCCTTCGTTAGTCCCTTATTAACTACTAAAACTCAATCCCAGCCACCAAAGCAGTACTTAAAAGTCAATTTTCTTACCCTGGTCTGTGCACAGAGTTGCCTGGCCCATTTTCACCGTATTTTCTATCGACCTTCTTTCACTGTCTGATTCAGATGTCTCTCTTGTGGGATTCGTACCAGTCACCCAAGGGAGCGGACCAAACCGGGACATGAGACCGCTCCTCAATTGGGAACGGGGCACGTCTTCCTAGTGTCCAAGGCTAGCCATTCCCCCCGGCGATGGAAGAACATCCCGGACAAGCCCCCAATTGTGAGAAATTAAGCTCTCAGACTTCAATAATTTCAGTCCGAGACAAGATCTGAATTAATAGTATCATTTATTTTACTCTTGCAAGAGGGTGTGATGTCCACTGTCTGTCTACAAGGCAAGGGACTCGCACACCAAATTCAACAAATACTCGATATTTATATAATTTGGTTTCTATATTTTTTTTAATTTCATTGCACCTCCCCTGTTTACATCCTCCACTTCCCTAAGACCGGTACCCATTACTCCTGTTTATCTCTTGCTTTATCCGGCCTTGTCTGTGACAAAATGCTTATTTCTCACAAGGCTGCTGTGTCACTGTTAGGCATATCCTTTCCTTACCATTATCTACTCCCTCCATCTGTGCCTTCCCTCTCAGCATCTTATTGAGTCGCCTGTGTTTCTGTAAAAGTGGGAAACAGATGTTTATACCTACTGTTTGTACAGGCGTATCTAGCTTAACTGCCTCCCCTCACAGCATCTTATCTAGTCGCCTGTAATATCTACCATTGTTTTGCAGTCCCGTCTCTTTCTTGCATACACTTTTAGCTAATACAAAAAAACAATTATGCATTTCCTCCACATAGTTTCCATTCTTGTTGACTCAGCTCTTGGCTGAAACAATTACACATTGGTGTGAGTTCATTTACTTTGTATAAGTAATTATAATTGCAGAAGTAACACTACTTTACCTATATCCCACAGCCCATCAAAAGAATTCTTTCACAAGTATATGCTTCGTAAGCGACATTTTGTTAAGGAAATGTGAGTTTTTTGGCTGAATTAATAGAACTGAAATTGAAGTGGAGTTATGTATTGCATCAGTTTCTTGTGTTGCTGGAAAAACTTTCAGAAAGGTTGGTATTTTATTGCCAAGTGTTATATATGCACAGCAGCTTTTGGCCAAATGTTGAGAACCTTAATTAGTGAGAAACAAAAGCCTTCAGTTGTAATGATTGTGACCAGGAACTTGTTTTGGATGTGTATGGAACATTTAGAATCCATATAATCCAGTTTTTAGTGTTTTGTTTCACATGTTCCATTTAAACCAAACATTTCAGGTCATATTGACCCATTTGGTTTTCTTTTAACTGATGCAAATGACTGTCAGTTTATTGTTTGAATGGTAGTGTCTGATACCTGTTCAAAATTGCATGGATCTGGCAGTTCATCTTCCTTCTTGACATGTTTGTTTTGTTGCATTTTGTTATTATTGTGAGGGATTGTGATCATTTGTTATTAACTAGAAATAACTAAAAATAACAATTCTGCGTGCTAAAATGACAATGAGATTTGCTTTGACTGTATGTTTGTTCTGTGATCTACAAGATTTGTCTATACTTGGGTTCAGTAAATTCAGAGAATAGATGTATATACAAAATATATCTATAAAATATGAAGGCTCAAAATTCCTATTGTTTTTAGCCATTGGAATTTTAGGGAAAGGAAGGATAGGATGTTTCTTTGTTTTGCTCAGTGAAAATATTTTCTATTATTTAGAAATCTAAATGATAGGCACTTAGACTGTAAAGCTTATGAACAAAAAGAGACAAATCAGGATGTGACAACTAAATATTGCTCAACTGGAATTACAAGGCGAGAGATTATTAATGAAAGCCAAACAGTACTATAGTTTGGAGAAACTGGGGATAATTTCAGATTCAGGTATATGACTGTGGGCTTTGGTGATTTACTATTTTCCTAACCTTTACAGATGCCTGAACCTGTTCAGTCACTTTTAATTCATCCACAAATTGGCGTTGTAGTACCAAGTTTTATGCGATACTTTTAGTTCTGTCTGTCCAGAATATATTCAAGCTTGGTTTTTATGATGTCATAATACAGTGGTTGGCAAATGAGAAAATAGTCAACTGTGTATAGACCAAATATCTCCAAACTAAGTGATTATCTATGAAAGGAGTCTTTTACAATCTGGGCGTAAAATCTGTTAAGTTTTGAATATGTATTTAGATGTTCCTATTTCTGACATGAGCATATCATAATCATTGAGCTCCTGTCTTTCATATTGACCCAGATTTTCCTGGGACTTGCGTCATTGTAATGGTGCATCTGCATCGTATTGGCCCTTGAACGCCTCAAAAGAAAGAAGAAATAATGGAGTAAGTGATTTACAGCATTAATTATGTCACTCCATTTTTTCTGAGACTTTTGCACAGATCTGCCATTATCTTCTTGATAACGTACTAATTAAAATCGAAGTAGTGCAGTTTTCCTCCACTTCAGTTAGTTTTTACACTGTTGTCACTTAAACTTAAAAATAATGTTGTGATTGACATCTGTGTTTTTATTGCATGAGGATCATTTAAACACTCAATTGTTTAAATATGCGTTATAGTTGGAAAGAATGAAATAATGAGATTCTGACTGCATGTCCATCCCACCCCATTAAGACTATACATTTGCCCCTCTAACATTCCCAACTTCACCTCAACTCCTCTGTTGTTGAAATACTCATCCATGCCTTTGTTACTTCTAGACTGACAAATAAAACATGAAAGGCTGTCCAGTTCTGATCCTCAAAAAACTTGAGGTCATTAAAAACTCCTTTGCTGCCTATCTCCTCACTTGGATCATGTTTCATGCCCATTGACCTACATTGACATCTGAATAAATAGTGCTTCAGTTTTTAACATTCTGCTCTTGATTGCAGATCCATGGCCATTTGTTTTCTCAATCTTAACACTATATACAACACCTTTCACTGTATTTTGTAAAAGATATATGTGGCAATAAATAAATCAAATCAAATATTGTAGTTTGAGCAGTGTCATATCGTACAGCATGGAAACAGACTCTTCAGTCTAACTCGTCCATGCTGACCAGATATCCTAAATTAATACTCTCTAATTTGTCGGATATTTGGCAAATATCCCTCTAAACCCTTTCTATTCATTTACCCACCTAGATGCGTTTTAAATTTTGTAATTGTAGTAGCCTCCACCACTTTCTCTGGCAATTCATTCCATACGTGTACCATCCTCTGTGTGAAAGTGTTGCCCCTTTGGTACCTTTTTATATTTTTCTCTTCTCACCTTAAACTGTGCCCTCTGGTTTTGGATTCCCCTACTCTAGGCAAAAGACCATGACTAGGTGCCCTATCCATGCCCCTCATAAACTCTATAAGGTCACCCTTCAACCTCTGACACTCCAGGGAAAGTAGCCGCAGCCTATTCTCAGCCTCTCCCTATAGTTCAAACCCTCCAACCGCAGCAATGTCCTTGTCGAAGTTTTCTGCACCCTTTTGAGTTTCACAACATCCTTCCTATAGCAGGGAGACTAGAGTTGCATGCGGTATTCCAAAAGTGGCCTGTCTAATGACCTGTACAGTTGTTGTGGTTCTGCTCGCCGAGCTGGAAGTTTTTGCTGCAAACGTTTCGTTCCCTGGCTAGGGAACATCATCAGTGCTGTTGGAGCCTCGTGTGAAGCGCTGCTTTGATGTTTCTTCCGGTATTTATAGTGGTTTGTTCTTGCCGCTTCCGGGTGTCAGTTTCAGCTGCAGTGATTGGTATGTGGGGTCCAGGTCGATGTGCCTGTTGATGGATGTTCTTGCCGTTTCCGGGTGTCAGTTTCAGCTGTAGTGGTTTGTATATGGTGTCCAGGTCAATGTGTCTGTTGAGGGAGTTTGGGGATGAATGCCATGCTTCTAGGAATTCTCTGGCTGTTCTCTGTCTGGCTTGTCCTATGATAGTGGTGTTTTCCCAGTCAAGTTCATGTTGCTGGTTGTCTGAGTGTATGGCTACTAGAGATAGCTGGTCGTGTCGTTTTGTGGCTAGCTGATGTTCATGGATGCGGATTGTTAGCTGTCTTCCTGTTTGTCCTATATAGTGTTTTGTGCAGTCCTTGCATGGTATTTTGTAAACTACGTTAACAGGAAGACAGCTAACAATCCGCATCCATGAACATCAGCTAGCCACAAAACGACACGACCAGCTATCTCTAGTAGCCATACACTCAGACAACCAGCAACATGAATTTGACTGGGAAAACACCACTATCATAGGACAAGCCAGACAGAGAACAGCCAGAGAATTCCTAGAAGCATGGCATTCATCCCCAAACTCCCTCAACAGACACATTGACCTGGACACCATATACAAACCACTACAGCTGAAACTGATACCCGGAAACAGCAAGAACATCCATCAACAGACACATCGACCTGGACCCCACATACAAATCACTGCAGCTGAAACTGACACCCAGAAGCGGCAAGAACAAACCACTATAAATACCGGAAGAAACATCAAAGCAGCGCTTCACACGAGGCTCCAACAGCACTGATGATGTTCCCTAGCCAGGGAACGAAATGTTTGCAGCAAAAACTTCCAGCTCGGCGAACAGAACCACAACAACGGATACCCGAGCTACAAATCTTCAATCAGATTTTAGTCCTGTACAGTTGCAACATGACATTCTAACTCCTATACTCAATGACTGACCAATAAAGGCAAGTGTGCCAAATGCCTTCTTCACTACTCTGTCAATTGCGACTCCCACCTTCAGGGAACTATGAACCTGCACCCCTACCATTATGTGTATCAGTCCTGCCCTGATTTGCCTTGCCTAACCAAAATGCAACACCTCGCGTTTATCTAAATTAAACTCCATCTGCTACTCCTCGGCCTATCTAATCAAGATCCTGTGATATTCTGAGATACCCTTCTTCACTGTCCACTACATCACCTACTTTGGTGTCAACTGCAACTTTCTAACCATTTCTCCTATATTCTGATCCAAATCATGCATATAAAAGACAAAAGCAATGAGCCCACCACCGATCTAGTGGCACACCACTGGTCACAGGCTTCTAGTCCGAGAAACAAGGCTCCACAACTATCCTCCGTCTCCTATCTTCAAGCTGATTTTTTTTATCCAAATGGCTGGCTCTCTATGGATTCCATGTGATCTAACCTTGCTAATCAGTCTACCATGCAGAACCTTGTCACACACTTTGCTGAAGTCCATGTAGACAACATCCACCACTCTGCCTCCATCCATCATCTTTGCCACTTCTTCAAGAAACTCTATCAAATTAGTAAAACAGGATTTCCCCTATGCAAAGCCATGTTGGCTATCCCTAATCAGTACTTGCCTTTCCAAATACATGTAACTAGTGCAGTTAGGAGCTAGAATTCGAATCAGTTGATCAAGGATTCTTGTGGATAGGTGAATGTATGCTTGTTTTCTGGCATCTGACCTGTTATATATTATTCCTCCAGACCCCCCGCCAACAATTCTTTTTACTTCTCCCTATGCATGTCCTTTACACTCTCCTCTCTGCCCTGATTGCTTTGCTTCCACCCAGCTCTCTCATCGTTCGGTAGCCTGTTTCTTTCACACAGCCTCATTGCAATTTGGGAGCTCTTATTTCTGCTTCAGTCCCTACAAAATGCGGTGACCTCCTGACTCTTGTCAGCACTCCCAGCCCACTGGCCAAATGGTAGTTAGAACTGCAGTCAAGTAAGAGTTTGAACTATGTGTCTTACCCACATGCACCCCATCAATACCGTTTCCTTTCCAATAGATATTTATCTAGCAGCAATCCTACCGTCCTGTTCTCATCCACCCTTTCAAACAAAGAGTTTGATTGCTGTATAAATCTAGAAAAACATCTAGGTCAAATTTTTCCTGTAATGTGGATAAGAAAAGCTTCAAAAGCATTTATGTTTCGCATTGTAATGCAAGCAACAGGAGAAAATTATAGATTCGTACCGCATACAATACAGTAACTCTGCCCTTTATATCCGTGCCAGGTCTTTGAAAAACTCAACCAATTAGCCTTGTTTTCCTGTTCTTTCCAGATGAACCTAGATATTTCTCCTTTAATTTCAATCATATATCCAATTCTGTATTTATGGTAAATGTGTTTGCTGACATCACACTTTAAGTCCATATATTCCAGTGCATAACAGGTTTTATATTCTTGAAACAAAATATTATTTTCTTTTTGGCTGTAATTCTTTTGCCAATTATTTTAAACCTATGTCCTTTGGTTACTTAACCCTTTTTCAACAGAAATGGTGGGGGAGGAGTTCTCTCCAAGTTTCTGCACTGAATAATCCTGGCCTTTTATACATCATTAATTATCATCACTTCAATATCAATGGCTATGCAGTCAGCCAACAAAGCCATAAGTTCCGGAATTCTCTCCCTGAACCCCTCCACTTCTTTACCTCTTTCTCCTTCTTTTATGACTGTCCGTAAAACCTCCTCCAAGTACAAATTGTTCTTGTTGTTTATTCAATTAAAATCCTGACTGATGTATCCTACAATTTGTACGTGTGTTAAAAGGAACGTTGGAAGACCATTGCACCAGCATCTTAAGGTGATTGCCAGACCTACAATTGGCCTTTCATTGATCTTAATATTGTAAGAAAAAGAAACCACCTGGCCCATCATAAAATTATTCAAAACATGTATGATCTACCCTATCATTCTCTCTGTTCAACCATGCAATTTCCTGACAGAATTTCTGTCTAAATACTCCTTTATGTCCATAGATAATCAAGCAAATCTGAAGAATAATTTTCTAATTTGACATTTCCAAATATTCACCTATGCTCTTCAGAGATAGCTATCCACACCCAGTCCTCCGCAATCAAGGTAGCTGTTCTTTATTGTTGATAAATGAGTCACGTTATAAATACATGGCAACATATTATCTAAAGTACAAACTCTCCAAATCCTAAATTTTAAATACATCAATACACAGTAGAATCTTTCAAAAATAATACCATAAGCGTGGTGCTTGTACCCATCTCATTACCTGAGAAATATGACTACTCATGGAGTTTGAAAATGTGATGCTAATGATAAGAAATATGACAGTCCTCTGGGTCATGCTGTGAGATTAGGTTTCCAAGGTCTGTCTTGGATACATAAGCTGATGCTTTGCGAATGGTAGTGAAGCTTTATGAAGCACAACATAATGGAGTTCTTGTCAATGAAAAAGTCCATGTCCAATCATGATAATTTTTGTATCATGATCATGTCTCCCAGTAAGTATAGCCTTTGCATTTATAACTTGATTTCTTTTAGAATATGGGTGAAATATTCCAAGCATATTAACATGTTAGGACTTTGTATTCATGAAAAATTTAATGTTTTAAAGTGTCTTACTTTTGTCTTTATCATTTATCCTTAAAACAAATATAATTTGCAATTTAAACAAAATTAAATGTTACTGCCTTTCAATATAATTTCATGAAAATAATGACTGTGTGTTTTATATGAAGTATATCCACGTTATATTTCTGTAGTTGAAAGTTGTACTGATTATGAGAACTTTATTTTGTGATCTGCTACACTAAGATATATTCTGGAATACAGCATATGAACTTGTCTGGGTGTGAGTGTATTTTGTTCTTTTTACAGTAATGAATTATTTTGAAGCTCTGATTTCTCATATATATGATCGAAATATTTGTCTTATTGTAAGCAGTGCCAAGGCAGCACAAGTCTGGTAAAAGGCAAGTAAAGTGGTTGTTTGATCTGTGTTGATAAAAGTTATTTATCTACTTCCACAGTGGACAACTCACAATCATAATTATGATATTTGCCTTCCACACAAGATGTGCTTAATCTACATATATGGAAGCTAGAATTTATTTGCACACAACATACATAGATTTTTACTTGGAAAGACTATAATGTGATTTAACAAGGTGACTAAAAATTATGAGAAGTAGTTCTGTCCAACAAGGTGGATGAAAATATCATGATTTATCGCAATCAATGAGAGTCACAAATGACGACTCGGCTCCTCTTAATATCTATCCATCCAGCTCCTCTCTCCCTTCTTTTTGAACTCCCACACCAATTCCAAAGTCTTGGCTAATGTCAGAAACAGCACTTTGTGAAGAAATAGGTGGTTTCACGGTGTTTCTCCCCCTCCCCTGAAGTGCTGTTTCTATATCATCGGAGCCAAGAAGATGTGGGGTGTCGTAGGTTTGGGAATGCTGGAAAGAAGCAGGGGGTTGTGTGGGAAGAGACCAGAAATGAGAAGAGGAGCTGGATGGTTGTGGGAAGATGAGCTAGCCCACTTTCATACCCAAAGGACAGACCCTGAAAACAACAACTATTAGAAACGTGTTAAAATTCTTTTAAAATAGTTTTTGGAAGTATCATAATTTTTAAATATTTAGAAACATAACAGAAAAAACTTATTTGTTACTGAGCAGAAGACTCACCTCAGGGTATGCCTTTGGATAGTGACATTTTGGTGCTGTGTTTTCACTAATTAGCTAGTTCAAAAGACTTCACTGTTTCTCCCGATGCAAGACACTGCTGCAAAGTGAAGTTTTCATTGCAGCCTATTAGCCACTTAAGTACAGATTTTTGTGCATCATACACCAAGTGCTTCACCATTGACAGGAAAATAAATATCACTAGCCCTAAAAAGCGAATATAGAAGCTAACTCACAGAACACACAACATTACAGTGCAGTACAGGCCCTTCGGCCCTCGATGTTGTGCTGACCTGTGAAACCCATCCAAACTACACCATTCCATTTTCATCTATATGTCTATCCAATGACCATTTAAATGCCCTTAAAGCTGGCGAGTCTACTGCTGTTGCAGGCAAGGTGTTTCATGCCCTACTACTCTCTGAGCAAAAAACTACCTCTGACATCTGTCCTATATCTATCACCCCTCTATTTAAAGCTATGTCCCCTCATGCTAACCATCACCATCCAAGGAAAAAGACTCTCCTATCTAATCCTCTGATTATCTTAGATGTCTCAATTAGGTCACCTCTCAACCTTCTTCTCTCTAACAAAAACAGCCTCAAGTCCCTCAGTCTTTCTTTGTAAGACCTTCCCTCCATACCAGTCAACATCCTAGTAAATCTCCTCTGAACCTTTCCAAAGCTTCCACATCTTTCCTATCGTGCGGTAACCAGAACTGCACGCAATATGCCAAATGTAGTCGCAGCAAAGTTTTGTACAGCTGCAACATGACCTCATGGCTCTGAAACTCAATCCCTTTTCCAATAAAAGCTAATACTCCATATGTCTTCTTAACAACCCTGTCAACCTGGATGGTAACTTTCAGGGATCTGTGTGCATGGACACTTCCAAGAATTTTACCATTAGCCCAGTATTCCTGTTGCTCCTTCCAAAATGAATCACCTCATACATTTCCGCATTAAATTCCATTTACCACTTCTCAGCCCAGCTGTGCAGCTTATCTGTATACCCGTCTGTAACCTGCAACATCCTTCAGCACTATGCACAACTCCACCGACCTTTGTGTCATCTGCAAATTTACTACCCATCTTTCTACACCCTCATCCAGATCATTTATAAAAATGACAAACGGCAGTGGCCCCAGTACACCACCAGTAACTGAACTCCAGGATGAACATTTCCCATCAACCACCACCCTCTGTCTTCTTTCAGCCAGCCAATTTCTGAAATAAACTGCCAAATCACCCTCAATCCCATGCCTCCGTATTTTGTGCAATAGCCTACCATGGGGAACCTTATCAAACGCCTTACTGAAATCCATATACACCACATCAACTGCTTTACCCTTGTCCACCTGTTTGGTCACTTTCTCAAAGAACTCTGTAAGGTTTGCGAGGCACAACCTATCTTTCATGAAACCGTGTTGACTATCCCTAAACAACATATTCCTTATAAGAGGAATAAATCCTACCTCTTATAGCCTTTTCCAACTCTTTATCCACAACTTAAGTACGGCTAACTGGTCTATAATTATCATGGTTGTCTCTACTCCCCTTTTTGAACAAGGGGACAACAGTTGCTTTCCTCCAGTCTTCTGGCACTTTTGTCCTGTAGACAATAATGACATAAAGATCAAAGCCAAAGACTCTGCATTCTCCTCCCTATCTTCTAAGAGAATTCTAGGATAAATCCCATTCAGCCCAGGGGGCTTATATATGTTCACACTTTCCAGAATTGCTAACACCTCCGCCTTGTGAAACCTCCATCTCGTCAAGTAGCCTGTATCTCAGTATTCACCTTGACAACATTGTCTTTTTCCAGTGTGAATACTGACGAAAAGTATTCATTTAGCGCTTCTCCTATCTCCTCTGACTCCACACACAATTTCCCACTACCTTGACTGTCCCTAATCTTACTCTAGACATTCTTTTAGTCCTGACATATCTATAGAAAGCTTTAAGGTTTTCCATCATCCTAACCACCAACAGCCTCTCCTGTCCCCTCCTGACTCTTCTTCGCACTCTCTTTAGATCTTTCCTGGCTAACTTTTAACACTCAAGCGCCCTAACTGAGCCTTCATGTCTTATCCTTACACAAACATCTTCTTCCTCTTGACAAGAGATTCAATTTCTTTAGTAAACATGGCTCCCTCGTTTGAACACATCCTCCCTGCCTGACAGGTACATGCTTATCAAAGACATGCAGTCGCTGTTCCTTGAATAGGCTCCACATTTCAATTGTGTCCATCCTCTGCAGTTTCCTTTCTCATCCAATGGATCCTAGACCTTGTCTAATTGCATCATAATTGCCTTTCCCCAAGCTATAACTCTTGCCCTGCGGTACATGTCTATCCCTTTCCATTACTAAATTAAACATAACCGAATTATGGTCACTATCACCAAAGTGCTTTCCTGCCTCCAAATCTAACACCTGGCCTGATTTCTAACACATGGCCTGGTTACCTTCAGAAGAAAATTTAAATAATGTAGAATTTAAAAATGAGGTTTTTTTTCTTTATAACGATTGTTTTATCACAGTTAAGCTCTGCCTTAATCTCTTGTATTTTCAAATCCTTATTTCACTTCCTTCTAATGATTTAAATTCTTTTCCCCTACTTCTACTTTCATGTTTGTTGTCTACGAATTCTTGAACATGATTGGCTGATCGATCTGACTGCTACGTGCTTGTTGCTGAACACGACAAATTGCTTATAGATTGTTCCAAATTTAAAGTGATATTGAATTAGGGAATTTATGCTCCAGAACTTAAGGCTTTCTGAGTTGAAATTTTTTTATGTATGAAGCAAGCACTATCCCCTTGCTGTCATCCAGACCATCAATGTATATATACTGAAACGTATAAACTTGGTAGGTTACATTTTGCCTTTTGCATTAAAAGAATGAATTCTGAGACATTATGGTTTCGATCTCTTATATTCCAGAACTCTACATTAACTTCTCCAATATTTTGTTTTTCCTCAACTGCCAAAGAATGGTAATTGACTAGTAGCCAGGTTTCTTTCGTGAACCTTCCAACATTTTGGTGAGAGGTGAGCAACACAATCACATTAGGTTAATTTTCTGATTTTTAGATTTCTTCGCTTTGGAAAGTATGGCATTTGTGGTATTGGAAAGTATATAATTGGAGTAGTGGGTTCTTGCCATTCAATGCTGCAGTTGGTGTTGCTTTCAGGAATGGCTACCAAATTAAATGCCAACTGGATCAAGCATGTGTCAAAATTCTGGTATAATCCTCTGATATGCTGGAAACTATCCATTGCACCAGTAGGAGAGGTGGTAGCTACTAGCAATATGTCCAAGGAGAGGCCGAGGTTTGCTGAAGGCCTATGTGACAGGACACGATGGGATATAGTGTGGTAGTTTTGAGCACAGTTGGGGTGGGAAGTTGAGGGTACAGCTCTATGCAAACTGCTCATTTCCCAATACAGGAATATTGATCAAGCAATATTTGAGCGAGACTGTCCCCCACTTTTCATTTGCCTCAGGAGGTCAGTGGAAACCCCATGAGTTTGCCTTTTGGATCCTGTGTATGACAAGTGTCCTATCTGCCACTGGTTGCATTGAATAGATGCAATGAAGTATCAGTATCAATTTTAGATATATGGATGTAAACTTAAGTTTCTGCAACAGGTCTTGAGCCGCAAATTCTGACTTAAGATGAGTATGTTGCCGTTTGCCTTATATGTATTTCTTTTGTTCTATCATCAGTTGACATATAATGTATCAGCATGTGGCTGAGTCAAACAGTGGTCAGATTCTATAATTTGCCTTAGCTGATATAGCACGTTTGAATGAGAAATGTTGACCTAGCAATTAACAATGGTGAATGATGAAAGCTTGTGATCAAAATCAAAACAATAAAAGTAAGGTTTTTTTTTGCACAGCACTTGAGGTATTTATTAATGTACAATGCAACAAAGTATTGTATCTTTTCCAAAAATAATATTTAATCTTTGCAGTTATTGTTGCAACTCTTAAGTGGATATAAGTAAAATGTCAGTTTGCTTATCAAGCTCTGATGTAAGTATGCTTCTTGTCACCTGATCAGGAAAAAGTTGTGTAGGAAGTCAGAATGTAATGCTCCCTGTGAGATCACAGCTACAACAGGGCGAAGAACAAATAATGTAAGCAAACAGCTTAGAAGATGCAAGTTCAGTTTACAACAAAGTGTTTCTTGTGGTAGATTATCTCTATTTCCGTTTAAATTAGCTTAAGATCAATTCTCAATGAGCAGTGTGCAAAAGATGTATGCAACAGCATACTAAACTTTGAAAATCCAACTATTCAAAAAAACAATTACTGTATTCTTTCAAGAAAGTAAAAGCAATACAAAGAAAAGTACTGTCAAAATCAATAGAGAGACCTAGTGAAAGATTTTTTAAAAAATAGATTAGCAAGACTTTTTTGTAGCTTCCAATTTAATGTTTGCTATATGCTTGGACGATGAATTTCTCTATAGCATCAATCGGATATAAACTGAACTTTGAATTTTCTTTGACTGGACAGAGCAATAACTGTGATTCAGAATTAGTAATGATAACTTTACCAATCTGTTTTACCAGCATGAAACAAAGATTAGTGATCAAAGGGCATGTTAAAGCTTAGAAAAATAAATGAATTTGTATGGCATCTTCTTGACCTCAAGACATTCTAAAGTGTTTTTAATTCTAAAGAGGTACTTCTGAAGTATACTCACAGCAGCCATTCTGTGCACAGCAGTGTCCCTTGAATATTGAGATAATGACCAAATAATCTGTTGCACATGATATTGACTAAGGGGCAAAATTTGGCCTTGACACTGAGGAACAACTTGTCTGCTGAGCTTTGAAATCATGTCATTAATCTTTTATACCTATCTGAGAGGGTAGATGGAGCCGCACTTTAATGTATCATTTTCAAAGACAGTGCTTCCAAAGTACTGTACTCCGTTCCTGAAGTGCCTACCTACATTGGTCTAAAGTAGCATTTAGATACACAAGAATGATATAAATCACAAACAGAAAAACAAAAGAAAGCCAGATAACTGCATGCAAAATTAAGTATTAACTACCTGGATTAACTTGTGGTTAGTAAAAATAAGTATAAAGCTTAGCAACTTGCCTTGGATGTCTTTATGTCACTAGAGTTCTGCAAGTTAAAATTATTTTGTAATTGCTCAATTTCACTGAAAAATCCCTGACAATTGTATGTAGGGCAGGTAGTTTATAGGCAAGGGTTTGCAGAACAATAAATTGGTACACTCCAGCCTTCTAACATTGTAGGCTGAGTCACCATAGTCTTACCAGGCCAAAGGCCTGCTTTAGAGAGTGAGCGAGAGAGAGAAACAGAGACAAGACTGGTGATGACTTAACCTGAGGGTCCCATACCCCAGACAAGGGGAGAGGTTGAGAAGGAGAGTCCTTCATGGTAACTTCAGCCAGTATGGAGTTTGAATCCATGCTGTTGACATCATACTACTTCACAGTCCAGCCAACTGAGCTAAACTGACCCCCTCCAGCATTGTACGCTGTGATTCACATATTTTATGCTTTGAAATATTCATTGCATGGGATTTTTTATTTGAATTTTTTTCAATGTAATTTCTCGATTACTGTTATATTTCAACAATATACTTCTAAATTGCAACTATGATCAAGTGTTTGGAATAATCTCAGTGATTAACTAGTACGATTTTTTCAATTTTGTTCCTGTTTCTACCTCTTCCTTTGCATCTGAAAATCCAGTTCTGTAAACTGGTGAATGACTTCCTGGAGCCACTTGTCCTTTGATATCTCAGCCAAGTACAGACGGTTCTGCTATAACATCTTTCTTCAATGTGAATTGGCTTTAACACAGTTGAAGAATTTAGATGGTTATTTGTAGAATGCAAATTTCTGGATACAATGCGATTCCAGTCCCATTCGTTTAAATGACACTGCTATTGCATGATTTTTTTAATCACGTGAAATCGCTGAGTCAACATTTTTGCCCTTTCCCAGTTACCTTTGAGAAAGTGGTGGTGAGCCACAAACTTTGGTAGGTTATTTAACATGGTAGTCATCGCAATGAGTCCTATTTCTTACTCACCTGTTGTGAACACTTAATTTATCATTGCTTTTGTGGACTTTGTTATGTGTAAATCTGTTGCCAGGTTTTCCCAAGTTATAACAGTGACTACACTTCAAATGCTCTGAAACACTTAAGGTATTCATAGAAATCCCACAGTATAGAAAGAGGCCACTTGGCCCAACAAGTCCACACCAACCCTGTGAGTATCCCAGCCAGACCCATTCCCCCTACCCTATTACATTTCCCCTGACTAATGCACCTAACCTACACATCCCTGAACACTATGGGCAATTTAGCACGGCCAATTCACCTAACCTGCACACCTTTGGACTGTGGGAGGAAACCAGAACACCTGGAGGTGTCCCACGCAGACGCTAGGAGAATGTGCAAACTCCACACTGGCAGTTGTCTGAGGCTGGAACCAAACCTGGGTCCCTAGCATTGTGAGGCAGCAGAGCTAACCAATGAGCCACTGTGCCATGAGAGTCTGCAAAATTGTGAAAAGCACAATATAAATGGAATTTTACTTATTAATTCCAGCAACTGTGATGCTACTGACTCCCTTTCCATTTACTCATAATGCATCAGTATCAGGAGTTGAACCAATGTTCTTGGAATAATTTGACGAGATTATAGGCATAATTGATTAGTTCGAATCAGTAAAAGAAGAATGAATTTAGTTTATTTGACATCTCAGTCCTATTGCACTTTACTGCATTGTCAGCCTATATTATTTACTTCTGACTCTGAGGTGAGAGCACTTTTATTAATCTTTCAATTCATTATGCTCAGTTCACAGAATATGTTCAGCAGTACAGAACAGCCTCGTTACCTAGATTTCGTTTTATCCGAACAAAATCTCGAGTCCCATAAAAGCTTTTTCCTTTATCCGAACAATCAATTATCCGAACAAAATACTCCCCGCCAGTCTCATTCGGATAATCGACGTTGTTCTGTGTATAGTTATTAATATTATGATTTGTGATCTTATGATCCCAGCTGTTGGTAACTTGGACAATTCAGAAACCCCAGAGAGAAACATAGTTTGATAGATCATGAGTTTTACTTTGCAGTTTGGTTAATATGCTGGTTGATCACTGGACATGTATACCTTTTAATCCATTATTAGAATGTGGGCATTGCTGACTTGGCCAGCATTTATTTCCCATCCTTAATTGCCCTTGTGATTTACCCCAGACTGCTGTTAGGGAGAGAATTCCAAGATTTTGTCCCAGTGATATGTTGATAAATTTCCCAGTCAGGACTGAGTATGGAGCCTAGTGGGGAACTTATAAATGGTGGTGTTTCCAGGTATTTGTTGCCCTTGTTCTTCTTAATGGTAATAGTCATGGATTTGAAAGGGTCTCTCTAAGGTGTCTTGGTGAATTTTTGCAGTGCATCTTGCAAATAGTATCCACGACTGCTACTGTGTGCTGGTAATGGTGTGAATGTTTGTCAGTCTGGTGCCAATTAAATGGGTTACTGTATCCTGGGATGGTGTTAAGCTTCTTGAGAGTTGTTTGGATCTGCACTCATCCAGGCAAGTTGGGAGTATTCCATCACACTCCTGACTTATGCCTCTTAAGGGTTTGGGGAGTCAGGGGGTGAGTTTCTTGCTGTAGGATTCCTGGCCTCTGACTTGCTCCTGTAGCCATGGTATTTGTGTGACTAGTTCAATTTCTGATCTGTCATAATCTCCTGGATGTTGTGAGAGAAGGTTCTACAGTGGGAATGCAATTGAATGTCAAGGGGTGATGGTTATATTTTCTCTTACTAGAGATGATCATTGCCTGAATATTTTAAGATATAATGTTACATACCACTTGTCAGCCCTTAACTTGGATATTGTCCTAAACTTGTTGCATTTGACTGTGACCTTTGAAGTATCATGAATGGCACTGGATATTGGGCAAATCATCAGCAAACATCCCCACTTTTGACCTTTTGATGGAGGGAAGGTCATTAATGAAGATTCAGAAGATGCTTCATTCCCTTCATAAAAATCGGGGTGAGGTGTGCTTGCTTCAAATTTACAGGAATCGTGCCAGAATCTATAGAATTTTGAACATAAGTAAATGTGATATGATTTAAACTGAATTAGATTAATTTTAATCACACCAAATAACTGAAACTGATGAACATAATGGAAATTATTTACATCAAAATAGCAGCATTTTGTGAATATTTTGTGATCTGTTCAGATATGAAATAACACCAGTAGTGAATTTGGACTTGCAAACTTTTTAAATACTTTTTTAGAGTCTTAATGCATGATATTTAGGTTAATAAAATTGAGTATAATGTTGTGCAACAAGGGTAGTGTTGGGCAACAGGTTGAAACTTTGTTTTGCTACTTATGTTAAGAACTTTTTCAATTGTCTTCAACGTATGTATGACTTTGTTTCCTTCCTTTGTCTAATAAACTTGTGTTCTGTTAAAGAACATCTGCAACCTCGTGTGAATATTTGATTGACTAATCACCACAGTAAACCAGCTACAAAAATTAGACATATGATATATCAAGCTAAATTTCATTCTGTGATCTGACTTGTCCATTATTGCCATCAGCTGGGATCATAGTAGACATAATGTCTGATTTCAGTGTTGTGGTTTGCAAATCAGCTGATTTATTTTTCAGCATGCAAGCACAATCTTTCAATTCTGTCCCTAAACAAGCCTCAGGAACCATGACCAAATAGTACTTGGTTTAGTTCCTACCTATTAGAAAGTCTGGTAGCCATAGCTTTGAGGAAAGTCTTTGAATGGCCCTCCATGTAATAGACCGGAGATTTTATATCAGGACTTGTCAAGAATAATTGTCTGGGCCATTCCAGTGCCATGATTAGGTGCTGGTATGGAACTGCAATCTGCAATATTGTTCCTGTTTTATTGCAGAAAGAAAATGGAATTGAAGTAGAAGAGCATTCATGATCATATTGAATGATCAAGCATGCTCAGGCCTCGCTGTTTGCTTGGTCATAACAGAGGACATTTAAGGGTATTTAATCTATGTTGCTTTAGGTTATAGACTTGACTACATAAGGATGGCAGGTTTCCTCTTGTGAATTACATTAGTGAATCAGATGAGATTCCACAGAATTTAATGATTTCACCATTATTTATGAGATCAGTGTTTTTATTCCATATTTCTTAATTACTTGAATTACAGCTGCTGTGCTGTGGTTGAATTTGAATTCACGTCTTTGAAGCATTAGTCCAGGTCTCTGTTTACTGGTCTATTAACAAAGGTACTGTTCTCCAATTTTGGTAAAGAGAATTGTGAATATTCCATCATGGAGTATATCTAAGACTGCAATAGACAGATTTTTGGCCACTCAGTGAATCAAGAAACAGCAAAGCAGGCAGAAAGTGGATTTGAAGCTGAAGATCGGTATGACCAAATCAGTACTGAATGGCACGATGGCTTGATGGGCCTTAAGATCTTTCCTGCTCCTGCTTCTTATGGTTCTCAATATCTTGGTAAATGATACCCTGACTTATAAAAGGTAAAGCAAAAAAAGCCAAGTTCAGCATGAGATATCATTGGAACAATGAATTGTGAATTAAATGGGTGAGGTTGGCAGTGTTGGATTAAAGATGTCCCTGCTACATCTCAAATTCCTTACATAATTTTAAACAAACAATTGTGGGTGATGGAGATCTGAAATAAACAAAAACAAAGAAATTGCTGGAGAGCACATGGACGAGAACAGAACAGTTTCGGATCGATGGGCTTCAGATTGGTTTCACAGGTTGGCACAACATCGAGGGCCAAAGGGCCTGTATTGCACTGTAATGTTCTATTTCTATGTACTATGTTCAACTCAGGTTCCAGATAGACTCAAAATATTAACTTTGTTTTCTCTCCATTCTTGCAGCCAGACCCGCTTAGTTCAGCAACAGTTTCTGTTCTTGTCCTTAGATAATTTGTTACTTTAGATTTTCAAAAACAGAAACTTTTCTCAAATAAATACAGAGGTTACAAACATGTTTCAAGAAATGTTACTGTTTTTGTTTAGAAGCAAGCATGAGGCCAACCGAGACAGGTTCGGATTCCAGCTCCTCTTCAGCTGGTCCACAGTCTGGAGTGCCGACACAGGTGGTACAGCAAGTTCAGGCATCGCAGCAGGTAAGTAAACAATAGAGAATGATGTATTGAATCTTCATACAAATTATATTTATACAAACTGTTGAATATTTTATGTAACTTTTAAATGCCCTCGGCCAACAGAACAATCAAACATATTAGCATACATTTTTTTCTTATGTCCTTTTAAGAGATTTGCCACTATCGATTTACATCATCAGTATGGAATGCCTTTTGTTACAATCCTTATGGCAAAACTGTAAACCAAAATAATCTACTTTTGCCAAACAATTGCCAAATGAAGAGGTTGCCAGTAAGGCTTCACTTTTTGTAACTTTGCCAGAATCCGAACCAATGCAAATTAAACTAATTAGCTCATAAATTATCCTTCAACTAGAAATGTTAGTCATTTTAATAAAGCCACGTCTTGCACCTGCATCCCACAGATATGTTTCACCATGTGCAGTTCCAAAGTTCTCTAACTCAGCCTCTAATATAAAGGATTTCTTATTTCCCTACTGAATCAAGTTAACCTTCAATTTACATTCAACAGCAGTTGTATTTCAGCCAAGGTGCCCAGATTTTGACGTCACTTGAAAGACACATGCCCACAGAACTTCCTTAGCTAGGTTCAAGTCCAGTCTCGATGCCACAGATTTCTCAGTCTGCTTTAACAAACCCAATAAAATGATCTAGTTGACTCTAGCAAAACTCAGTTAAATTCATAATCCCTGACTCAACTCTATCTTGGCATCTTTCAGTACTTAAAGATTGTATCACAAACAGTTCCTTGTAAATGTGCCTCTGCTGTTCTCGCTTTATCTACAACTCTCCTTTGCATTTGGCCACATGGCTTTTGTATGTTAACTTTCTTTCTGGTCAAGGGTCACCAGATCACATGCATCTTATTTCTTCTTATTCAAAAAAATTCTAATTGATCACTTTATAATTGACATCAACTCTTAAAAGTCCTTCTTTTGAAATATCTTTAAAATAGTTCAAAATTCCACAAATCATTTTCAAAATAAAGTGCAAGTTTTTCGTAATTTTAAAAAAAACAACACCAGGTTATAGTCCAACAGGTTTGTTGGAAGTTCAGAGCACTGCTCCCTCTTCAGGTAGCTAGTTTTTCTTACTGTACTGTTTTGGGGTCAACCATCAAACACTTTGTTGACTTTTACTGACTGCGATCGATGTTGTTAAATTTTAGGAGCCACAATTCAAGCCAGAATGAATCATGCTTTGTCTAGACTTAATTTATCGAAGTAACAATGCATCTCTGCAAATAAATACCAGTGTAAACAGTCTAGAATGAGATGCATTTCTGCAAAATGTTTTTTGATGGATTAACAACTTATTCACTGTAGTATGGTTCACATCTTTTTACTGCCTTAATAAATGTTTTTTTTTTGCGACCTTCCTATCTCCTCTTGGTATAATTCTCTGCCTGAAATGATAGGAAGGGGATCAAATTATAGTTGCTGTCTTTTCAGTCATGATAAATAACTTCTCAGAGTTACGTATGTGCAGCTGAAGCTGTGATTTTACTTTGTGAGTGGAGAAATGAGCATGTCCTAACTGTTCCCATCATAACAGAACCAAGAATGTGAAATCACCATAAGGCTTGTAAACCTTTTATTCAACCATTCAATGCTATAGCTGATTGGATCATTTTCCATTTCAGACTCCCATTCCACCTTGAGGAAAGTGGTTCCAAGTGTTATATAAAAATATCTCTTTCTGCATCACTTTGATCTTTGATTTCTAACAGTCTGGTTTAGAACTGATGAAACAATGGAGCTAATTAAATGTGAATGAGAGATAGTATTGGGATTTGAATTAGCTTAGAAGTCCAGAGCTTACTCACATGAACAGATGAGATATGAGTTTTTATTTAAAACAACCTACACACTGATGTGCTTTGATTTTAACATGAAAAGTAATTAACAGTAACATTTTATGACATTGTTGTAGATTCTCCAAGCTGCCCTTATTTAAAATCACAATGGAGTTTGCCTTAATAAGGAAACCTCATGGAATTTGTTTTGCAAGACGTTATGTAATAAACCAATAAAGAGAGGGGAAGGGTTTGGGCAGAATAATAATAAAACAAAATATATTCTAGTGGTAAAAAGTGATGAGAGAAACATCCAGTGGTAGAATTTTGGGTTATGGGTTTGGAAAACGATCCTTCAGTCAGGCTGAAGTAGAGGTCATGGTCCCAGAGAATTTGAGAGACTGAACTTGGTAGGGATTTTCCTCGAGTTTGCAGATTAGTGCCCAGTGCGCAAGTTCACTGTATAGTTAAGAGTGAAAGGTGTACTTTCAAATGGTGGGCCATTAGGAATTCCTCCAACTGGAGAAAAAAAGCAACTTTAATCAGGGAAGAGATAGATAAGGTGCCTAAGGCGAATGGTTTTCTACATCTTAAGAGTGTGCAGTCAAATTTTAAAAAACTTTAGATTAAGCAACGTATATAAGTTGCCCAGACTACAACAGTTTCGAGGGGCAGACAAGATCTCAAAGCTTGCATGGGTATTGACTTCCAGTGCCCCCACCCTACCCCGGTCTGCTGCTGGGACACTGCTTCCAGGCAACTGGCCTAGTACCTGAAACCTTACAGGACAAACAGAGACCAACTGGAACATTTATCAGCATTTGATGATAAGTCTTAAGACCATAAGACATAGGAGTGGAAGTAAGGCCATTCGGCCCATCGAGTCCACTCCGCCATCAATCATGGTTGATGGGCATTTTAACTTCATTTACCCGCATTCTCCCCATAGCCCTTAATTCCTCGTGACATCAAGAATCTATCAATCTCTGCCTTGTAGACATTTGGCATCCCGGCCTCCACTGCACTCTGTGGCAATGAATTCCACAGGCCCACCATTCTCTGGCTGAAGAAATGTCTCCGCATTTCTGTTCTGAATTGACCCCCTCTAATTTTAAGGCTGTGTCCACGGGTCCTAGTCTCCTTGCCTAACGGAAAAAATTTCCTAGCGTCCACCCTTTCCAAGCCATGTATTATCTTGTAAGTTTCTATTAAGTCTCCCCTTAATCTTCTAAACTCCACTGAATACAATCCCAGGATTCTCAGCCGTTCCTCATATGTTAGACCAACCATTCCAGGGATCATCTGTGTGAATCTCCGCTGGACACGTTCCAGTGCCAGTATGTCCTTCCTAAGGTGTGGGGACCAAAACTGGACACAGTACTCCAAATGGGGCCTAACCAGAGCTTTATAAAGTCTCAGTAGCACAACGGTGCTTTTATATTCCAACCCTCTTGAGATAAGTGACAACATTGCATTCGCTTTCTTAATCACGGTCTCAACCTGCATGTTTACCTTTAGAGAATCCTGGACTAGCACTCCCAGATCCCTTTGTACATTGACTTTACGAATTTTCTCACCGTTTAGAAAGTAGTCTATGCTTTTATTCTTTTTGCCAAAGTGCAAGACCTCACATTTGCTCACGTTGAATTCCATCAGACATTTCCTGGACCACTCTCCCAAACTGTCTAGATCCTGCTGTAGCCTCCCCACTTCCTCAGTACTACCTGCCTGTCCACCTAACTTCGTATCATCTGCAAACTTCGCTAGAATGACCCAGTCCCTTCGTCCAGATCATTAATATATAATGCGAACAGCTGTGGCCCCAACACTGAACCCTGCGGGACACCGCTTGTCACCGGCTGCCATTCCGAAAAATAACCTTTTATGCCAATTATGTGCCTTCTGTCAGATAGCCAATCCTCAATCCATCCCAGTAGCTCACCTCGAACACCATGGGCCCTCACCTTGCTCAGCAGCCTCCCGTGTGGCACTTTATCAAAGGCGTTTTGGAAGTCTAGATAGACCACATCCACTGGGTTTCCCTGGTCTAACCTACTTGTCACCTCTTCAAAGAATTCCAGCAGGTCTTGATGGGCTTTTAATTCTCATTAATTGACTGCATGCCACTTGCATGAGGTTAGCCTTTCAAACTGCCAGTTCACTTCCAGAGAAATGGCCCAGTGACAGGTTGGGGCCCACAAGCTGGGTCAGTGGTGTGAATTTTTGCCTTTCACCTTTGCACTTACCTTCACAAGAGGGCAACAAATTCAACGGCAGATCATAAATAGTGTTAAACATAATGTGAATACTTTACCATCTGAAAAAATTAGAATATCAAAGTAGAACAGTAGTTATGAAAAACAAGGATGCTTGAAACCTGCATCAAAAACTGCATCAGGTCCAAAGTTTCTGTTATGCAATCAACCTTCTATACACATGGGCATAGCATAAGGAATAAAACAAACAAATTAGAAATGGAAATCCAGAAATGATAGCCATCTCCATGACCTAGCTGAATGATAAATATTCCATTACAGAATTTAGAAAAGACAACAAAATTGACAACAGAAAAGTGGCAATATTGATGAAGCATATTAAAGCATTGAAAAGAGAGTACATTCAAGTTTATAGAAATTCAGAATAGAAAAAGATGCAAATACTAGGAGTTGCCAGCAGACTTCTCAAAGCCAATGAGAGAAAATTGTGTATAACTATAAAGGCTTTGATTTTCTCATAGATTGGGAGAAGCTGAATGATTGCATGTTTCTTGGGTGTTTTTGGAGCTATATTCTGAGAATAGGCAATATTAGATTTAGTAATGAATTAATTAAGTACAGGACTTTGGTGAGGCCACTTTTGGAATACTGCTTGCAATTCTGGTCTCCCTGCTATAGGAAGGATGTTGTGAAACTTGAAACTGTTCAGAAAAGATTTACAAGGATGTTGCCAGGGTTGGAGGCTTTGAGCTATAGGGAGAAGCTTGAATCGGGGCTATTTTCCCTGGAGTATCGGAGGTTGAGGGGTGACCTTATTTGAGGTTTATAAAATCATGAGGGGCATAGGTAGGGTAAATAGACAAGGACTTTTCCCCGGGGTCGGACAGTCCAAAATTAGAGGGTGTAGGTTTAGGGTGAGAGAGGAAAGGGACCCAAGGGGCAACCTTTTCACACAGAGGATGGTGAGTGTATAGAATGAGCTATCAGAGGAATTGTGGAGGCTGGTACAATTACAACATTTAAATGTTATCTGGATGGATATATGAACAGAAAGGGTTTGGAGGGATAAGGGCCAAATGCTAGCAAATGGGACTAGATCAATTTAGGATATCTGGTCAGCATGGATGAGTTGGACTGAAGGGTCTGTTTCCATGCTGTACATCGCTATGACTTTAAGATCTAATGATAGAGGTGCACTTTGCTAATAGGAACCATAGCATGATAGAACATAATTGGTTTGAGAGGGTGAGTCAGAAACTAGTATTTTAATTTGAGTAAGACTGACTTGTAAAATGAAGCAAACCTGGTCAACAAAAAAATATAAATTAAACTCCCACAAATAGAGGAGGAATTCAAAGATTAGCAATGGAATGCAAGGAAAATAGAATTGAGAATGTTTCAGGTATAGCAAGTGATTAAAGATAACATGAGCCTGTTAAAAACAGGCAATGGGGAGGCAATGGGCTAGTGGTATTATTGCTGGGCTATTAATACGGAAACCCAGATAATGTTCTGGCGACCTGGGTTCGAATCCCACCATGGCAGATGATGGAATTTAAATTCAATAATAACCTGGGAATAACAGTCTGATGATAACCATCAAACCATTGTTGATTGTAGGAATAACCCATCTAGTTCATGAATGTTCTTTAGGGAAGGAAATCTGTCATCCTTATCTGGTCTGGCGTACGTGTGACTCCAGACCCACAGCGATGTGGTTTACTCTTAACTACACCCTTGGCCATTAGGGATGGACAATAAGTGCTGTCCTGGCCAGTGACGCCATCATCCCATGAATGAATTTTTTAAAAAAGGTGGAGGAGATATTGTAATTGAAAGTTATAAAGTCATAGACTTGTGATTTGTTTTTGTAGCAAATAGAGAAAGAGAATAACATACCAAAGATCTGAGGAGAACGATAGTTAAATGTGCACAGTGTTATTAGTATGTAATTAACCCAGTAATTTGTGATGAGGAAGAGATGCTTTGAGAGTTTCAAATGACCACAAATTACTGGATGATTTGTCACTCCATAGACTCTTAAAAAGGGAGTTCATTTTCAGCTTCCTTGAAGTTAAAGAGGTTGCTGTATTTGCAGAGTTAAAATAAAACACACTTGCTGCAAAAATGTTGGGCTGTTACTCATCATGTAAAGATCCTTTTGTAAACAAGAATTATGTTCCTGCACTGTCCTGCAACTTCAAACACCCAAAAAGGGAGTAATGAAAACTGTGGATTCTTATTCCTGCAGGTAGATATAAATTGTTACTACCTACAGGTTTTTTAAAATCTTCATTTTTAAAGTATTTTCATTATGCTTTCATTCTATACCTTTATTTTCTGATTTCTTAAATCTAATTTGAGTCTAACCACATTATTTCCTTCTCCAATGTTCCTCTATCTTTTAATATTTGATTTATTGATTAAGGAAAAACTTTATCCCAGTTTTCACCAGGTCTCAGGTGCCTCTTTTGACTTTGCAATGGCATTACCAGCTTGCAAATTTAGCATTTCGTGGTCTAAGTTCTTTTCAATTTGAATCATGAGGAAAATATCTATGAAATGGAGAACGTCATGAAATACCCCACTCCAGGAAATGTGTCTTTATTTTAAATCATCTCTTCTGTTATTGTACTTAGTTATGTCTGCATATTATTGACTAAGTTGCTTAAAATAGAGTAAGTATTTTACACATTAGTAACAATATACACATTAGTAACAATGTTTTGACTTTCCTGTTACTTTATAGTCTGACTCAATCTGATAAATTCCATTATCTATTGAGCTTTTATTTGAATTGTAAGTGGGAAGTCAGAATTATTTCGGTACCAATCTCTTTGACCTACTCATAACCTTTTACTGAGACCTGCTTCAAGGCACGTTCCTGTGGAGTCAAATAGAAAGGTTCACTCTGAAATTGAGTAAAATAGTCTTTTATTAGGATTAGCTATTTAAGTACAATGGCATTTTTCCAATTAAAAAAGTTGGGTGGAACTAGCCACCAAGGAATTGTTGAAACTTTATTCAAATGGAATTAGGATTGTATTAAATCTCAGTGAAACTAAAGCTGGCAAAATCCACTAATGTAAAGAGTTTTACCACTGTTTTTTTATTTAAATGACATATTTCATTGCTGTAGAGTCCAAGTTTTACAAAATATGTCCTCAAAAAAAACCAGCAATTGCTTCAAGAAAATGTTGAAGAAGAAACTTTTTTCTGTAGTTTTGCGATAAATCTTAGCGGTTTTTCCCCTAAATGAATATTCACGCTGTCGTTTATGGAATATTTGTGTGGATTTGTACAGCCCCTCTATAGAGGACTGAATTGGTTAAAGTTTATTTTGTAGATTAATTATTACAGGTTTCAAATAATGTATACAGTCAATATTTTGACGTATAAGAGTCATGTGTTGATTATTGTATTTCACTGCTCTAGTTTAATGAGTGGCATTGTATTTCAGCTATTCAATTTTAGGGAACATCGCTTTATGTTTAAATTAGCATTCCCTCCAGGAGAAAATTAAATCATCAGCACTTATCTCATAGCAAACTATCCTTCTATAGGATGAATGTCTCTTTTGTCAAATGTATTTAAAGGAAATATGGGAAAAGGTAATTGAAATTTAGATCCAGAAAACCCTTTGCATAAAATTAGCTCTAATTAATGTGGATATATGGCAATAAATGTATGATAGAGATACGATGCTCTGTTTTACTGACATTATAATGCAATCTATAAATGAGAAATATAGGTGTAATAATAAAGCTTCTTCATTGGTTACATGGATAAAGAATATTACAACTAGTTTTGATTAGCAATTTAAAAAAATTAGGATGTTCTTCAAGATGTATTTTAATGTGCAAAACATCATGATAAAATCTTAGGGAAAATAGGAACCAAAAGACCCAAGTAAGTTTTGAGGAATTCAGTTTTTAAAACCAGATTTTATTTAAAGGAATAGTAGAATCTTGGAACTGTTGTGGTGAAGAAGAGGCTATTAAGTCCAATTTGTCTCCCAACTTGGGAGTATTGGCTGCCCAAATGAGCACCATAAGTGCATGCCAATCTTCTGGCAAACCCCCGCCTCAATCCTGCACATTGTTTAAATTTAAATAATAATTTAATGCACTCTTGAATGCCTTGATTGCATCAACCTACACTTCACTTTGAGGTGATGTATCCAGACCCAAACTATTTGCCGTGTAAAACCTCTCACTTCTCACATCGCATTTACTTCTTTTGCAAATCACTTTGAATCTGCGCCACCTTGTTCTTAGTCAGTTCACAAGTGGGAAGTTCCTTCCTGTCCCCTCTCTCCAGACCATTTATGATTTTGAGAGAGATCAATCAAATCTCCTCCTTGCTTCTCTCCAAGGAAAGCAGTCCCAACATCGCCAATCTTTATTTGTAACTAGAATTTCTCATCCCTGGTACCATTCTTTTAAACCTATTCTGCACACTCTTTCCATGTGTTCGCATTTATCCTAAAGTGTGATGGCCAGAACTATACATAGTATTCCAGCTGAGATGTATTGTGTCTCATTCAGGTGCATCTATTCTTTCCAGATCAGGTGTTAGATTTGTTGGTAGATGAGTACTTTGGTGATAGTGACCACAGTTCAGTTATGTTTACTTTCGTGATGGAAAGGGGTAGGTATACACCAGAGGGCAAGAGCTACAGCTGGGGGAAAGACAATTATGATGTGATTAGACAAGATTTAGGAAACATAGGATGGGGAAAGAAAGTGCAGGGCATGGGCACAATAGAAATGTGGAGATTTTTTTCAAGGAACAGCTACTGTGTGTCCTTGATATGTACATACCTGTCAGACAGGGAGGAAGTGTCGAGCGCAGGAGCTGTGGTTTGCTAAGGAAGTTGAATCTCTTTGTCAAGAGGAAGAAGGAGGCTTATGTGAGGGTGAGACATGAAGGCTCAGTTAGGGCGCTTGAGAGTTACAAGGTAGCCAGGAAAGACCTAAAGAGAGAGCTAAGACGAGCGAGGAGGGGACATGAGAAGTTGTTGGCGGATAAGATCACGAAAAACCCTAAAACTTTCATAGGTATATAAGGGTTATAAGAATGACTAGAGTAAGATTAGGGCAATCAAGGACAGTTATGAGAAGTTGTGCGTGGAGTTATAGGAGATAGGGGAAGTGCTAAATGAATATTTTTCTGCAATATTCACACTGGAAAAAGGCAGTGTTGTCAAGGAGAATACTGAGAAACAGGCTACTAGACTAGATGGGATTGAGGTTCAGTAAGGTGTTATATAAGCTTCCCCATGGTTGCTACTGCACAAAATATAGACGCATGGGATTGAGGGTGAATTAGCGGTTTGGATCAGAAATTGGCTAGCTGAAAGAAGACAGAGTGTGGTGGGTGATGGGAAATGTTCATCCTGAAGTTCAGTACTAGTGGTGTTCCACAAGAATCTGTTTTGGGTTCTTTGCTGTTTGTCATTTTTATCAGTGACCTGGATGAGGGTGTGGAAAAATGGGTTAGTAAATTTGCAGATGACACTAAGGTCAATAGAGTTATAGGTAGTGCCTAAGGATATTGTAGGTTACAGAGGAACATAGATAAGCTGCAGAACTGGGCTGAGAGATAGCAAATGGAGTTTAATGCAGAAAAGCGTAAGGTGATT
This sequence comes from Hemiscyllium ocellatum, assembly GCF_020745735.1. Taxonomy (NCBI): domain Eukaryota; kingdom Metazoa; phylum Chordata; class Chondrichthyes; order Orectolobiformes; family Hemiscylliidae; genus Hemiscyllium; species Hemiscyllium ocellatum. The sequence goes on along the minus strand of NC_083445.1, from coordinate 13,641,758 downwards.
GACTTTGGAAGGAGTAACAGGAATGCAGAGTACTGGGGGAATGGTAAGATTATTGATAGTGTAGATGAGCAGAGAGATCACTGTGTCCAGGTACATAGATCCCTGAAAGTTGCCACCCAGGTTGATAGAGTTGTTATGAAGGCATACAGTGTGTTAGCTTTGGAAAGGATTCAGAGGAGATTTACTAGGATGCTGCAGTATGGAGGGAAGGTCTTATGAGGAAAGGTTGAGGGACTTGGGGCTGTTTTTGTTGGAGAGGAGAAGGTTGAGAGGTGTCTTAAGTGAGACATATAAGATAATCAGGAGGTCTGGTGGACAGCGAGAGCTTTTTTCCAAGGATGGTGATGGATAGCATGGGGGGCATAACTTCAAATTGAGGGGTGATAGATACAGGACAGATGTCAGACATAGTTCCTAATCTCAGATAGTAGTACGGGTGTGGCACACACTGCCTGCAACAGTAGTAGTCTTGCCAACTTTCCGGGCATTTAAATGGCCATTTGATAAACTTATGGATGAAAATGGAATAATGTAGGTTAGATGGGCTTTAGATTGGTTTCACAGCATGGTGCAACATCGAAGGCTGAAGGGCTATATTGCGATGTAATATTCTATGTTTTATGTTTCTGCTGTTATTGTTTTGTTTCATCTGCAAATTTTGAAATTTTCCTTTGCACTCAAAGATCTAGATCATTAATATAAACCAGGAAAAGCAAGATTCCAAAACAGACTCCTGGGGAACCCTGTTTTTCAGCCAATTTTATATCCAATCTTACTATTGTTCCATTTATTCATGTTGTGTAGCCTGGCAATGAAAACCTGTTGGAAGTCCATGTGCACCAAATCAACAGCCTCATCAACCCTCTCTGTCATCTCTTCAAAGAACTTCAGCAAATTATTTAAACATGATTTTTCCACAAGAGATCCATGCTGATATTCTATAATTAGCCCATATTTTCTGGTGTGACTTTTGATTCTACCAAATTATTATTTCTAGAAGTTTCCCCACTATTGAAGTTAAACTGACTGATCTGAAATTGCCAGGATTTCCCTTAAACCTTCATAAATCAAATTTGCATTTTTTCAGTCCTCTGGCTCCACACGCAGGAAAACTGAAAAGCTATGGCCAGTGCCTCTGCAATTTATACTTTCGCTTCTTCCAATATTCTCAGATACACATCATTTAGTCTAGGTGCCTTGTCAACTATAAAGGGCTAACAGCTTATCCATTATGACCACACTATCAAATTTGAATCCTTCTAGATATGAGTTACTTCCTGTTTTGCAAAAGCCTGGATAACACCTTTTTTAGTAAAGACAGATGCACAATATTCATTTAATACCTTAAGTATTCCCACAACTTTTGGAAACTCTATTATGTTAGACTAATTTTTTTTCATAAAGCAGAGAGCTGCGGATGCTACAGCTCTGAAAACAAACCCCAGACACACTCAGCAGATCCGGCAGCATGTGTAAAGAGAGAGCAGAGTTAACATTTTGAGTCCAGTTCTGAAGAAGGGTCACTGTATTCAATGTAAACTCTATTTGTTCACTGATGCTGCCAGACATGCTAAATGTCTCCCGTCTTTTTCCATATTCCCTCTTTGCTTATTTGTATTTTCACTTGCTTTCTGAACATCTTGAATTCAGCTTGGTTCTCAGTTGTATTTTCCACCTGATACCAGTCATAAACACACTTTTTGTCTTTATTTTAATGCCTTTCTCCTGTTTAATCCAGAGAGCTCTGAATTTGTTTGTCCTATTTGCACTTTAAGGTAACATTCCTTGACTGTATATGAATCATCTATTCTTTGAATGTAGACTATTTTCCTGCCAACTTTTTGGTTCCAGTCTATTTGGCCCAGCTCCATTCTTGCTGCAGTTAGGTATCCCTCCCTCCCCTGAATTGCTTTACTCTGGATTGTCCATTATCCATTCCACTGTAACCCTTAGCTTTATGATACAGTGATCACTGTCCCCTAACTGTTCCCCCATCATCATTAGGATGAAGGTCTTTTGCCCAAAACGTTGATTTTCCTGCTCCTCCGATGCTGCCTGACCTGCTGTGCTTTTCCAGCACCACTCTGATCTAAACTCTGGTTTCCAGCATTTGCAGTCCTCACTTTTGCAAAATTAAAAATCGCACAACGCCAGGTTATAGTCCAACAGGTTTATATGGAAGCACAAGTTTTTGGAGTGCTGCACCTTCATCAGATAGTTAGTGGGCCAGATCATAGGACACAGAAGGAATTATAAAATGTCACATTGACTGATTGCTTACAAATAGTGTGCTTTTTTAACAAAATAGAATGTATCTGCAAATACAAATCTGTAAATGCAAATTCATCTCATTGACTTTTTTGTGTATATGCCTTTTGTGTGAGAGGGAAAGTGAGAGAGAGTATGGGTGTGTGGTGGGGTGGGGGAAGAGAGTGTGCAAGTTTACATGTGCGTATGCTTGATAAAGTGTGTACATAAGTGTGATGGAGTAGATGCCTTGGAGAGTGTGTGTGTGTGTGTAGAGATGTGTATGAGAAAATAGAACCAATCTGACCCAAGGTTCGAATACAGCCAAACTCTGATCTCACACCTTTAATGTATTGTCTGAACTAAGATGGCACCATTTTTATAATACCTTAAAGTTATCTCGGGAATGTGACTTGAAATAAATTCTGGGATTTACATATTAATGAATCAAAACCTGCAACCCATTCTAAGTGATTAAAGACTTAACCACAACTTAGGTCTGTTCAATACGTTGTATCAGTTGTTCGATCTTTTACTATGAATTCTGTGTCCTATGATTCTGTCCCAGTAGCTACCTGATGAAGGAGCAATGCTCCGAAAGCATGTACTTCCACACAAACCTGTTGGACTATAACCTGGTGTTATGTGATTTTTAATTTTATCTCATTCCCAAGAGCTGAGTGTATTAATACCTTTTTTCATATTGAACTAGATAAATATTGCTGTAGAAAATTCTCCTGAATCGGTAAGAATGCTTACTTCTTTCTGCCTTTACCACTGTCACTATCCAAGAGTAGATTCTAGAATTAAATACCCCCATTATACTACTGAATAATGTTTGCATCGCTCTGCAGTTTCACTGCATACTTTTCCTCTACATCCTTTCCACTATTTGCTGGTTAGAAGACTATACCCAACAATGTAATTGCACCCTTCTTGTTACTTCACTCCAACTAAATCAATTCTGCCCTTGAACTGTCTGAGACATCCCCTTTCTCCAGTACTACAATGTTCTACTTAACCAATTCCGAGTCTGCTCCTTGAAATTAATTTTGTATTATTTATGCCAAGTTGCGGGATCATGTTCAAATAACGACCAGAATCGGTGAGGTGAAGATCATCTTTTTATTCAGTAGCATAGCACAAGTTCAAGGTGACAATAGAATTGCAGAATACAGTTCTCACAAGAGTCCCTTTATACTCAGTTCTTACATAGACTAAAATTCCATTACTATGGTGTTACATAAAGGTTTGAGGGGTTTCTGCCCTGGCAGACAGGAGCTGGGTTAAAACGTGCTAAATGCTGGCTGCTACTTCTGATGGGATTAAGAGTGTCTGTCTGGTCTGCTTGCATAATTAAGAGGTGTTAGTCCTTTTGTCTTTTAAGTTAGTAAATATTAGTAAAAATACTGGGCCCGTTTGCTCTAAAAACGTTAAAAATTGTACCTGTATTTCATAAAAGAATAAAGGATATTAAACTGATTACAGCAACTGGGTCATGAGATTTGTTTACTATTTGCCAGTGTGAATATAATTCATTCATGCAATTTCGTGGAAAGCTGTTTTGTCAGTTAGTTTCTTAAAGGGATAATAACCCAATTAAAAGGTATTTAACGGGTACATACTAACTGGGGGAACTGTTTGGTGTTCTGTAATCTATTCAGGTCCAGGAGCTGTTTGGTAAGGGCTGATTAATATTATAATATTTCATGGAGATATGATGGTGGGGATGCTACACTTATTCAGAGGTAAACACTGCTTTTAGTAAGGGCTGATAAGGGGTGAAAATGCAGTGATAGTTTGAAAGAATTGTTTTAAATTTGTTCTATCTTATGACAGTAAAATGTGCTACAGAACTGCAGTTTATAAATGACAATGTGTTAAAGTAAATATGGGTTAGTAAAGGGTTATGAATGAATGAACAGGAACCTGGTATTAATGAATTTAATGGGCTGATGATAAAGTTAATAAAAATAACCTATAACACATTAAATGTCTCATATTTATTAGAAACAAAACTTAATGATTAATTAAAATTAATGAACTGCAACTTCTCCTATGATATCCATCAGGTTTATTTTCAAACTCAGCCCTGTCATTGCAGCTTTTCAACTGTTGGTGTCCAAAAAGAAAAGATTTTGAAAAAAGAACACAACACCTCACTCAGCAAACATGCAGAGATTCCACTTTGTCCCACTGCACTTCCCTGCAAAGAATACAAGAAATTACATGCAAGATTTTTTTTAAAAAAAAGCTGACATGGTTAAGATAAATGAGAATCCCCAGTTATTTGCATATTTTACTTTTAAGGATTCATTGTGCAAGTTTTGGTCACCTGGAGTCTGGATATAGCCAAGGCTGTTAATAATTTCTGAGTTAAGCCAAAGTGGTCAGTCTAGAATGTAAGAAGTAAGTATTTGTCATTTCCAGCTTTCTGGAAGTGGCATAATTTTATTTGCACATTTAGCTTCACAGTTCGAATATACATACATAATGTGAATGAACACATTGTAACTAAATTCTTCAACTGCTTTGCTTCAATGGATGAGTGGCCATTGCTGAGCATTTCTAGCATAATAGAAACGTGTAATTTATGTGGTAGCACAGATTCAACATGATGTAAGCTGAAAATAATGTTTGCAACTTTGCCAAGACTTTATTGTCAAGTTAAACCTCATGCAGGCTAATAATGAGGCACTCAGCCTATCTCTGACATGCACAATAGGAATTAAAAAACAAAGTTGTACGTTGGTATGTTAAGAATAATATTCCTTACAGGATATAGAGCTTGATAGTTGGACTGCAAAACTTTCCTTGAACTTATTCCGTTGATCGTCTTTAATGACTCAATCTTATTTTTACTTAAGGTATGTCTGACCACGAGTGATCTACATTCAATATTAATGAATGCTGAAGTGAAAATAACTTTTAGTTCCAATATTGGAAATAGATATTGCTGGCAAATTATTCAGTTTCAAGGGTAACGAGATTAGATTAGGTTTGATTAGATTCCCTACACTATGCAAACAGGCCATTTGGCCCAACAAGTCCACACAGATCCTCCGAAGAATAAACCACCCAGACGCATTCCTCTACTATATATTTACCCTGACTAATGCACTTAATGCAATGGCCAATTTAGCATGACCAGTTCACCTGACCTGCACATCTTTGGATTGTGGGAGGAAACCGGACCACCCGGAGGAAACCCATGCAGATGCTGGGAGAATTTACAAACTCCACAGAGACAGTATATTGAGGCTTTGACCAGAAAAAATGGAGGCATGGCTCAGGTATAGGCAGCTGGGATCAAGGAATCCCTGGAGGGGATACAGGAGTTTACTGAAGAAGGAAACTAGGAGGACAAAAAAGGTAGTACATGATAGCCTGGGCTGAGAGGATTAAGTTGAATCCAAAGAGGTTCTTTAAGTATGTTAAAAGAAAATGAATAACTAGAGAGAGAACAGGATCCCTCAAATAGGCTGTATGGATTTCAGTAAGGCCTCCACATGGTAGGCTGCTCTGGAAGGTTAGATCGCATAGAATCCAGGGGGGTACTGGCAAATTAGGTACACAGTTTGCTTGATGGGAGGAAGCGATGGGTAATAGTGGAAGGATGCTTGTCGGACTGGAGGCCTATGACTAGTGGAATGCCTCAAGAGTTGGTGCTGTGCCTATTGCTGTTTGTTATCTATATCAATGAGATATAGATGAGCATGTACAAGGCATGTATGTGTAGAACCACAGAAAATGGGCGAGGTCCTCAATGAATATTTCTTCTCCTTTGTTTACTGTGGAGAATGACAGGAAGACTTGGGAACTTAGGCAAGTTAGTAGTCATATCTTGAGGACAGTCCATAATCATAGTAGAGGAGGTGTTGTACATATTTAAATGTATGAAAGTGGTTAAATCTCCTAGTCCTGACCAGATCTTTCCAAGAACACTGCAAGAGGCTAGAGAAGAAGTTGTGGGGGCCCTGGCTGATATTTTTGCATTATCATTAGCCACAGGTGAGGTCCCGGAAGACTGAAGGGTAGCAAATGTTGTACACTAATTCAAGAAATGCTGGAAAGAAAAACCTGGGAACTATAGACCAGTAAGCCTAACATCTGTTGCAGATAAGTTACTTGAGAAGATTCTGAGAGATAAAATATATGTGCATTTGGAAAGAAAGGCTTTGATGAGGAATAATCAGATGACTGTGCATGGGAAATAAGGCCTCACAAATTTGTTAGAGTTCTTTGAAGTGACCGGTAAGGTTGACAAGGGCAGGGCAGTAGACATAGTCTGTATGAATTTCAGTAAGGCCTCCACATGGTAGGCTGCGCTGGAAGGTTAGATTGCATGGAATCCAGGGGGGTGCTGGCAAATTAGGTACACAGTTTGCTTGATGGTAGGAAGCAGTGGGTAATAGTGGAAGGATGCTTGTCAGACTGGAGGCCTATGACTAGTGGAGTGCCTCAATAGTTGGTGCTGCGCCTATTGCTGTTTGTTATCTATATCAATGAGATATAGATGAGCATGTACAAGGTATGATTAGTAAGTTTGCAGATGACACTAAAATAGAAGTCTCATGGACAGTTATCAAAAATTGCATCAGGACCTTGATCAGCTGGGGAAGTGGGCTGAGAAATGGCCAAATGATTTTAATATAGATAAGTGTGAGGTCTTGCATTTTGGAAGGTTAAATCAAGGTAGGAGTTTCATGGTGAATGATAGGGCCTTAAGGAGTGTAGTGGGACAGGGGGATCTAGGAGTTCAGATGGACAGTTCTCTGAAAGTGGAGTCACAGGTAGACAGGGCAGTGAAGGCAGCTTTTGGCACACCGGCCTTCATCAGTCAGGGCCTTGAGTATAGAAGTTGGGAAGTTATGTTGCAGTTGTACAGGATATTGTTGAGGCTGCAGTAGGAGCATTGTGTTCAGTTTTGGTCACCTTGCTATAGGAGGAATGTTATTAAACTAGAAAGAGTGCAGAAGAACTTTATAAAGATGTTGCCGGGACTCAAGGGTCTGATTCCTAGGGACAGATTGGACAAACTAGGACTTTTTTTTCTTTAGAGCATAGGAGACTGAGGGGGGTGTAATAGAAGTGTGTAAGATCATGCAAATCATGGACAGGGTGAACGTACTCGGTCTTTGTCTCAGGGTTGGGAAAATTTATTACTAGAGGGCATCAGTTAAAGGTTAGAGGGGAAAGAATAAAAGGGAACCTGAGGGACAATATTTTTACACAGCGGGTGGTACGCCAATGGAATGAGCAACCAGTGGAAGACTGGTATATTAACAGCATTTAAAAGGCATTTGGACATTTACATGGATAGGAAAGGTTTCAAAGAAACGTGGAGAATGTGCAAACTCCACACAGGCCATCAGCTATGGCTGCAATCAAACCTGGGTGCCTGGCTCTGTGAGGCAACTGTGCTTACCACTGAATCACCGTGCTAAATTCAAAGAGGTGAGTGAAATTTTAAAACAAAGGACTGGAGTAGGATATTTAACTGTAGTCAGTAGAAGACATGAGTATCTTTAAAAAACATAATGCTGGGCATGCAAGGCAGACCTCAGTCTAAGATCAGATAGCTCTAGTTAAACATGCATGTTTCTGAATGAATTACTGAGTGAAATTAAAAATGAATGAAGAAGGAAAAGTGCGCATATATCCATGCGTGGAGAAAGATGGATTCTCTAAGGTGAATCCATCCATCTAGCATGCAAAAACAAATTAAAAATTAAAGAGAGACCTAGAAAAAATGTGTTTGTGGCTGTAGAGGCAATATATGATAGCAAAAGTGATTTCAGTATTGCTACAGCGGGAGGACTATCAAAGAGAAATAAGAACAGTAAAATATAGAAATTGCATTGAAAATGAGCATCATCAAAAAAGTTAATAATGTGCATAATTATTATCTCCAAGTATTCTCTGGAGAAAACAAGAACAATATGTCTCCCATCCCTAAAATGAATCGGTGGCATAATTCAGCACTAATTAAAGAAATGGGCATACCAGGCAAATTGAAATGGTTAAACACATACAAATTCATAAATAGAGCAATTGGTTGCATTTCCATAACACTTCTAAAACATCTTAAGATCCTCCACAGGAGTATTATCAAAAAAGGTAAAACCTTTTCATCAATTTCCATTTTTATAGTACTAAAATGTACTAAATGTCCTACTGCAACTCCACAGCTACACTATCAATTTTAATTCTGAGCCATGTAAGAAGATATTAGGATACATGCTCAAAGAGGAAATGTAGAAACGTATAAAACAGAAGCATAGTGGGCTATCTAACTCTGTGAGCCTGTTCCATCATTCATTATGATCAAGGCTAATCTTCTAACTCAGCATCCTCTTTCCACTTTCTCCCCATATTCTTTGATCCCTTTAGCCTGTCAATTTATATCTCCCTCCTTGAAAACACTTAATGTTTTGACATCAACTACTTTCTGTGACAGGTTCACCACTGTCTGGGTGAAGAAATTTCTCCTCATGTCAAATTCTAAATGACCTGCTCTGTATCCTTAGATTGTGACCTCTTGTTCTGGACTCCCAATTGTCAAGAACACCCTTCTTGTGTTTGCTGTGTCTAGCCCTGTTAGAATTTTATAGGTTTCAATGAAATCCTGTTTTGATACTATGGCTTTAAGATGTGTATTTTGTCCTGGTTTTCTTATGAAGAGAGACTGAGATAGAGGTGGCAAGCAGTCTGATCCCAGTCAATAAAGTAAACCAGCTTGTGAAGCCTTGATTTTGTTTTTTAAAGTTTGAAAAATAGAAGCAGCTTGGAGTGGTGAGTTCAAGCTCCCACAGAACCAGGATTTTCAGTAGTTACTGGGGTCTGAATGTGGAAGCTGAATGTGGAAACTTTGTTTCTTCCCTCTGTGACAGTTAAAAGCTTGGTTCTCTTTCTGCTGCTAGAATTGCATGTAAGACGATCTATTTTATGGAATTTGCCTTTGCCAAGGGTATGTTTGTGGGAGAAAGTGAGGACTGCGTTTATGGGATGTTACTATATTGTAACAGTTGCTGTTTAGTAGTTAATTGATTTAGTATTCTGGGTTTTCCAATCCAATTAAGTTATTCAAATTCTGCTTTCTTTTGTTTGTATTTTAGCTATTGTGTAAGAATAAATAGTGTTTTGCTTCAAGCCTGGTTGTTTGACCAACTAAATAGCCTCTGGAGCACAATGCCTTTCATTTGCCTTTTAAAAAAAGCAAATGAAAAAGACTATCTTCTTAATATATTTTGACGGGATTTGGTCTGATCCATAAAAATACCCCTCATTTTTATAAAATTCCCTGAATATGGTCCTAACCAATCCAGTCTTTCTTCATACGTTAGTACTTCCACCCCAGGAATCAGTATCGTAAACCTTCATTTCACAACTTCCATAGTCAGATAAAGAGACCACAACTGCACGCACTACGCCAAGTGTGACCTCACCAAGACCCTGCATAGGTGCAGCAAAATATCCCTGTTTCTATAGTCAAGTGCTTTACTGTGGAGGCCAACATATCATTAACCTTTTTCACCACTTGCTGCACCTGCAAGATTATTTTCAGCGACTGGTTTACAAGGACACCCTGTTCTCATTGCAATCTCCCCTTTCCCAATTTGTTGCCATTCAGGTAATAACATGTGTTCTCATTTTTGCTGCCAAAGTAGATAACCTCACATTTACCCACTTTACACTTCATATGCTATACATTTGCTCACACACTCAACTTGTCCAAATCTTACTGAAGCATCTCTGCATCCTCTCAAAGTTCATTCTCTCACCCAGCTTTGTGTCATCTGTAAATTTATTACATTTAATTTCCTCCATTAAATTATTAATATACATTGTGAATAGCTGTGTTCAAGTACTGATCGCTGTGGTACCCCAATAACTCCTGCCTGTCACTTGTAAAAAGGCCAGTTCAAACCGACTCTTTGTTTCCTGTCTGCCAACCACTTTTCCAACCATGTCAATACACTATCCCCAGTCTCATGCATTTTAATTTTACATGCTAGTCTCTTAGTTGGGGCTTATGAAAAGCCTTCTGAAAGTCCAATTAAACCACATCCACTGGCTCCTCCTAACCAAGTCTGCTAGTTATGTTCTTGAAAAATTCCAGTAGATTTTTAAAATCTTATTCTTTTTACTCAGGATCGCTAGCTGGGTCAGCCTGCCCCCTAGTTGCCCTTAAGAAGGTGATGGTGAGCTACCTTCTTGAGCTACTGCAGTCCATGCGCTGTAGTTTGACTCACAATGTCCTCAGGAAGGATTTGCAGGATTTTGACCCAGCGACAGTGAAGGAATGGTGATATATCTCCAAGCAGGATGATGAGTGGCTTTGAGGAGAACTTGCAGATGGTGGTGTTCCCATATATCTGCTGCCTTTGTCCTTCTGATTGGATGTGGCTGCGGTTTAGAAGGTGCTGTCTAAATACTTCTGGTGAATTTCCACAGTGCACTTATAAGCAGTACACACTGTTGCTACTAAGCATCAGTGGTGAGTGGAGTGGATGCATGTAAATGTGGCGCCCGTCAAGCTTTCTGCTTTATCCTGGATGGTATCAAGCTTCATGAGTGTTGTTGGAGTTGCGTCCTTTCCAGGCAAGATTTATCATGCATCATTTCTCTTTAATCAATCCAGACTCATTCTGTCTAATTCTGTCATTGTTTTCTAAGTGCTGTCCTGTTAAATCTTTTACTGTAGTATTTTCCCCACTACTGATATCCAGCTGATCAGTCTATAATTCCCTGTTTTCTCTACTTCCCATTTTAAATAGTGAGGTAATATTAGCTACTCTCCAGTCAATAGAATCTGTTCCAGAGTGTATAGATTCTTGAAAGGTGATCACCAATGCATCCATTATTTCAAGTGGCATTTCCTTAATTACTCTAGGATGTAGATTATCAGGCTCGAGGGATTTATCTGTCTTTAATCCCATCAATTTCCCCAACATCATTTCTGTGCTAATACTGATTTCCTCCAGTTCTTCCCTCTCATTATACCCGTGTTTCCTAATATTGCTGGTAGAAAGTAAAATATGTACTTAATTGGTCTGCCATCTCTTTGCTCCCCATTGTAACTTCTGTTCCTGATTATAAGGGACCTACATTTGTCTTAACCTTTTTTTCCTCTATGTATATCTATAGAAGCTTTTGTAATCCATTTTCATATTCCCTGCAAACTTACTCTTGTAGTCTATGCCCCCCCCCCCCACTTAGTTAATCCCTTTGTCCTCCTTAGCAGACTTGAGGATTGGTAGCATTTTATTTGGCCAATTTGTATGCTCTTTTATAGATTATAAGAAGCTTTTAAATACTAGAGATAAAGCTAAAGAGGTATTTGGGAGGGTATTACTGGGGTTTAGAGCCTTGACAGTTGAAGTTACTGCTGGCAGTGGTGAAGGGGTGAAAATCAGGGATGTACAAAATACAGAATTGAGGAAGCATGCAGATATCAGGGTTGTAGAGCTGGACAAAGTTCCAGAAATGGGAAGGGATGAGATTGTGGAGCAGCTGAAAAGAGATATGAGGATTTTAAAATTGAGGCTTTGTCAAACCAGGAATTAATGTAATTGTGTGAGCACAGGGATAATAGGTGACTTGTTCCAACTTAGATAGATTGTACTTATTCTGTTGTTTCAAGAGAGATTTGTGAGGTACTGACAATTAGTATGAGGCGTCAGTGAATATCCAAATGCTACTAGTAGTTTGAAACAAACTCATCTATTGATACGTTTTTAAAAAATACTGACAAGGCAGATAGCCAATTGCAAATCCAGTTTTGTTAATTCATTTCCATGTCAATCATAGAACCTCTGATCAAGGAAGAATCATCTGTCAAAAACAGCACTGTAAACAACCTTATATGAGCAGATACTGTTGGACTAGCCTCAGTAATATCCCTGAGGCACTAATAACCCAAGTGGTAAACCAATTTAAGAAAGGACATGCAATGAAGTTCTGGACCAAAGGCTACAGCACTCAGTAAGAAAACTAAGCAGCATAAGTACCTGTACTGTGGTGTTCAAATAACTAAAGATGAACTTGAAAGCAACTTTGTTGTTACAGTGAACTGACATGTTTATGTTCAATCAATTAAGAGTAGAAATCACTAATGCGAATATAATATTGAACCACCTAATCAAAACTTAGGATCAAACCTTATTGCGCTGTAATCAGACCACACATGTAGTGGTAACAAAGAAATAAAGGAGATAGTCACACTGGAGGCAACATTTGTTTGGCTCCTTTAGCATAATATGGTGCCCCAATCTGCAGCAGCATTATAAATGCCATTTGACACCAAGCAATGAAAATAAATATTCCTACAGATGACCAAAAAGACTTGGTATTAGAGGCAGAAGTTTCATTTAAGGTAGAACTCATTTAAGGAGTTTCTTAAAGAGCAGGCAGGGGTACGGGGCTTCTGGGTGCTTTGTATGTACTGATAATTGTGCAAATACCTTCTAAATGCCAGTCAACAAGATTCCCTTACAATGATCCTGTGCACTGTGCCCAGTTCCTAGCTGCTCCCTGGACACTATGGGCAATTTAATATAGCTAATTCATCTAGCCTGCACATCTTTGGACTGTGGAAGAAAATCCACACAAACACAGACACAGGAAAATGTGCAACCTCCACACAGGCAGATGCCCGGGGGTGGAATCAAACCTGGGTCCCTGCTGCTGTGAGGCAGCAGTGCTAACCACTGAGCCACCATGCTGACCCCTTTTTTTTAATGCTTCCATACATCTTTAACAAATCACCTAGCAAAGGCTGGCTGTTCCAAATTATCTTGAATATTAGCCTGGCCTATCACAATAAACAACTAAACTGAAATTAAAAATATAACTGAACACAACATATATCCACCATGATTTGGAGATGCCAGTGTTGGACTGGGGTGTACAAAGTTAAAAATCATACAACATCAGGTTATAGTCCAACAGGTTTAATTGGAAGCACTAGCTTTCGGAGTGTCGCTCCTTCATCAGGTGGTTGTAGTGTATAAATAGTTCAAGGAAAATGCATTATGATGGTCACTGATCTTTTCGAAAACATTAATAGACATATTGATAATATTTACACTTCTGTCAACTTTATTGAATTGAATTAATTTGATCCATGCCTTTATGGTGTAGTCATGGAATGAATGGCCCTTTCTTTTTGAATAGACCGCATTTGTCAATTCTTTTGACTGATCTTGAACCGAGAAGCCCCTCTTTAAGGGGTCTTCGATCTTCACAAACAATTTTATTTAGTGGCTGATTACTCAATGGAAAACCAACTCTTCGAGTACTATACCAAAATGCCTTGCCTCTTGGTGACTGAACAAATTACCATTGATTATGTTTTTGTAGTTTACTTCTTTGGTGTTGCCTTCTTGCTAAATGAGAACATTTGGTAATGCATTTCTATGACAGGAATAGAAGTGAGAATATTGGGAAGGAAAGTTTGCCCACCCTCTAGTAAGTCAGCAAATAGGACGTAAGTGGCTTATATTAGAAGTCATCCGTTTTCTTAAAAGGGTAGCATATCTGAATAGGATGATGGGATAGATAAATTGTAAGTTTAATGTCAGTTTGCTACCAGATTAAGCTGTAGTTTGTGCATTAAATTGTATCATTGCCAATTTTTTTAATAGTTTATAAGCATAGATTGTTATTCATCACCCTGTGTGCAGAAGTGATTAATTTGATTACTTCAAAGAGTTAATAAGGTTTTGCTGTTTTTTCTATCAATGACAGAAGGCAATTGTTTGTGTTGAATGGGAAGTTCAAACATGGGTTGGGTATATATGTTGATTGAATTTCCTTACACCACGTTACAATTGTTTCAGAGTGCATTTCAAGTTGGATTCTCTATAATGTATTACTTTTCTCCTGAGCAGAGACTTCTAGTACAGAATGTGGTACAGTCAAAAGTGGACCAGTTCCCGCAGCTCCAGCTGCTGGGAGTCCAGCAGGTAAAAATAATGCATCAGGTAACAGTTTTAGAGATGTTACTTAGTTTATGAATAGGGATGCCACAAATTCTGGTCGTTATTTACTGAAGGACATTCTTAATCTGTGATTGATTCTGCTACAGTGAATTATGACATTAGTGAAAAAAATTCAGAATAATCTTTATTAAATCGTCTTGTGCCAAATTTTTCATGGGTATTGATGCTGTTATCCTGCTCTTACTATCATTATAATAAAAGAAGAATAATAATTGGTATGGTTTATGCAGTTTCAATATTAATATCAATCCTAATCGGATATCTTTGTATATTGCAGTAATACAAATTTGTGGCAAATATTGCAAACTATTGAGTGTTCATATTTTCCACAAGTGATTAAATTTGTTACCTGACAGTTATGTCTCATTAAACTCTACTAATCAGTTCACTAATACATTTCTTCATAATGTAAAACCATTAAAGAATTGTCATTATGAATGTTAGGGCACCTTTAGTTGGTAGACATTCACAATATAATCTTATACCTGACCAATGGCCATTTGAATGGTACGCTTAGGCGCCTGGCACTTATGGAAACTGTACTAATGAAGGAACTTATGTCTTTTGGAGAGGTGTTTGGGGAGAGGAGTGTGGAGCGTGGGAGGGGAATGTTATTGGATGAGAATAGAGGAAGTGAAAAAAAGTGATTACTTTTGAGTGATAACTTGCCTCCAGAGATGTGGAGTTATGCTATTGGGGGGGGCTATTTCACATCTGACCAAGTCTGCAGTCAGAGTCTGCTTCAGTTTCAAGTATACCAGAATCTTCATATATTCAATAATTCTTGGAATTGCTCCATTATTTCTTTTTTCAAAAGGGGTCACTGCAAAGATCCACTTCAGTGTAATTTACATTATTGTCTCATATGCTTAACACCCTTTTTCTTTGTCAAACTATTCCATGAACATAATCTTCCCTAAGAATTATTCCAGAAATATATGCTCCCATTGTAGAAGTCAATTTACAGAAATTGTGTGAACCATGCTCAATGTAAACTGCTTCATGACTTTGTGTTGCTACATCTAAATGCATGACATCATCCCATGTTAAAAAAAGGCACATTAGCTTTTACTTAATTACCAAGTAAATAAAAATGTTCTCAATTAATCTGAAAGAATTTAAAATGAAACAAATCTTACATTGGATGATTGCTTCAGTTTTATAGTCTCAAACTATAAGGAATTATAGCTGTAAGAACTTCAGTTTGTTCTAGCAATCTAAGTTTTATTTTTAATTTTCAGTAAAACAGTAACAGATGTTTGGGATAGTAATGATAAATTGTATCCTTAATAAAGCAAGAATAGTAATAATTCCATAATGTTAGAAAAAGATGTAAAACAATAAATCAGTAATCAAATTAACAGGAGAAGAGGTTTAAAAAAAAGAGAAATATTTTTAACCAATAAATAGTGATGTGGTTTATTATTAATGTCTAAGTTACAGTAAAGGCCTTGGACTGAATCTAAAATTTACGTTCCATAATAAAGTGCAACATTGTAAACTGTAGGTTAACTGGTAAGTACTGATGTTAACAGCCCTCAGGAATGGTTTCTATTCAATGTGCTTTCATTACTCATTATTGTTACTTGTATGGACCAGTGTAAAGTCTACTTCATCTTTTTCTTAAGATAAACTTAATTTGTGTTAACAGTTTATTCTGCATATCCTGGATTTCTCCACACTGCAATTGCAATACCCACACCTATCCTGCATAGTCTCGGATTGCTCCTGCACATGTAGTGATGATATTAACTTTCAATTTTAACTCTTAACTTTTAACTTCAGTGCCTCACAATGTTTAGCCAATATAATTTGACTGCAAACAAAATGCAGTGGAAGAATAGTGCAGTTATCAGTTGGAATAATTAAGTACAGATTTTCGATAATTAACAGATTATTTAATCCTAGTGCTGTTGATGTTAAGGATTTTCAAAACTATTATTTGTTGTTTAGAGATCTGTGACCAGTTAAGTCTCTTATGCATTAATGGGTTTATGAGTTTAGTTTATACTGAAAGTACTTGTGTCTTGGTTATTCAAATTTCTTTTAGATCTTTACCACTACATGTTTTCATTTTGTTTAGTTTATTCCAAGCATTCTTCAATCTCTTTGGAGTTTCATTTGAGATCCAAATTATATAATAACAGCAGAAGAGATTATTCAGTTTATTATGTCCATACTAACTCTCTGAAAGTTGTACCCATTTAGTTGCATTGTCCTGCCCTTTCTTACCCATATTCTTCGAATCTTAAAAATAAATCTCTTTTCCTTTTGTAAGCTATTGCTATGAATTTTTTCTTCATCATTTTTCTGACAATGGCATTCCATGTACAAGAACACTTTGATTTTATTTTTGATGTCAGTCTTTGGGGATGATGTTGGAAAAAAAAACTTTCAATGATACTTGTTACCTTTAATGCTATGTTTTGAATTCTTGACAATTCTATTTTGATTGTGGATTTGCAAAGCTTTGAGATTACAGATATATTTAACGTAAAAAATATTTTGCAGTCTTTTATTTTAATTGTGCTGCTATTTGAAATTTATCTTTAGCATTGCATCAGGGAAAATTTAGCAGATTAGAGCACTGCCTTTTCAAACGAGCAAAAAAATATTGTGGTTTGGACATCCCAGTGCTTCCTTTTCCTTTAATTTATGTTTTCAACCTTCATATTGATGTTAATATGTCATCAAAAGGCTTTCTGTGGTTGCTGATGAGAACAGATATTAAGCATTACTCACTTACACAGACAGTGCAGATTTTGTCTCTCTTGATAAATGGTGAGTTTGCATTAAAATTACTGCTTAAAATGTGTATTTTGTCAGCTTAGGATTTATTGTACAGTTAATTATTCATTACAGTTTACTTTCTTGATCTGTTTGTGAAACATATGCAACCTTACAATGAAGGAAATTATAGCTTTTTTTTTCTTCTGGCTTTCCACAAACAAGTTGATTCATTAGGAAATTGGTGAATTGAATAGAAACAGTGGGCAGAATCTTTTGCTGCTCATGGGAGGCAGGGGAACATACATAAATATGAATTAGGAACAGGCCACTCAAACGTTTTGTGCCATTCCATAAGGTCATGGTTTACCTGATAATTTTATTAATTTTGTCTGTCCTTAATAACTTTTCATTCCCTTGTTTATCAATAATGTATCGTGCTCTGCCCTAAAAATATTCAAAGGCTGTACTTTAACTGCCTTTTGAGGAAGTGTGTTCAAAGGAAACCCTTAAGTTAACTTACCGATAGTGGGCTAGAACAATATTGGTTCTCAGAGGTTTGAGAGCAAGCCAAACTATCCATTAGCAAACTTTGGGAACTTTTTTGCATAAATTTGCATATCATTCAAGCTCATTAAAAGGCACTCTCACCAGAATTAAATGTACTTCTCGAATAAGATTCTCCACAAGTGAGAAATGTGTGCCTTCAGAATTCCAACTGCATACAAGTGATGTCTAGCAGGCAAGATATTTTACTTGCTGGAGTTGGAATGAGTAGCAGTTGTTCTTTCTCCTTGGGAAGCATTGATTGATCCATGACAGGCCATGACTGAGATCAGATGGCAACAGGCAAAATGCATCAGACAGAGTTGACCTAGGGATGGAGGAATCAGGGAAGCAAGGCAAGGGTGAAGGACATGTCGAGGACAGAAGGGTGTGATGGATGTAGTAATAATGTAATGTCATGGTCAGAGAGAGATAAAAGTAAAGCACAGGGTCAGGTGCTTGTGGGGGTTGGGAGCTTTGATGTAACTGGGGTTTGAAGTGAATTTCTTGAACCTGAAAATGTAATAGCTCCAAAAATGCAGGTCCTCCAAGTGGAAGGACGATCTGTGAAATATTTGGAATTATTGGTGAGTATAATTGACCGATCAATGGGACATCCTGCTAATGAGGAATTAAGTGGAAAGGAACCATGGTCAGGTGTGTTCTTTCCTCAAAAGTCCTTTTTCAAACACATTAGCTGACTGCCATATGGATCTCAGTCAACTGACATCCCAGCAAAATTGGGAGAAAAAGGTGATCGTGCACTTAAGGACAGCTTCTGTTGACTCAGAGTCATCCCAATGATCTTTCATGGACAACAGAGATGGTGGACCATGCAGACAACTTCAATGTCAGAAGAATGATTTTGGGGAGAGGGATATTCCAGAATTTGTGAGAATTGAGGGTTGGCACAGTGCCTCAATGGTTAGCACTGCTGCTTTACGGCACCAGGAACCCGGGTTCGATTCCACCCTTGGGCAACTGCCTATGTGGAATTTGCATGTTCTCCCTGTATATCTAAGTTTCCTCTCGGTGGTCCGGTTTCCTCCCATAATCTAAAGATGTGCAGATTAGATTGTTTGCCATGCTAAATTTCCCATTGTGTCCAGGTTAGGTGGAAATGCAGAGTTAAAGGGATAGGATGGGGGTGGTGGGATGCTCTTCAGAGGGGTGGTGTGCACTCAATGAGCTGAATAGCCTGCTTCCATGTTGTTGGGATTCTATGATTGAGGGTAACTGAGGGAAATTAAAAGATTATGGAATTAGTTTATGATAGTTAATGGCAGATTGAGTCAGAGCCATGTTTCATCATTGTGCTTTGTTCTCTGATAGGTGCTCATTTCTGTTAAAGTGATAGGTGAAACCTCTCGAAGGGCAAGGTAAGTTGTTGGACTGAGGCTGAAGTTGGAAAGCTCAATAATGATTCAGTGGGCCTGCATTGTCATGACTTCCCTTACCAAGGTACTGCTCTGATGTCCATGAAAATAACTACATCAACAAAGAGTGATGTTGTCTATCTTCCTCCAGGATGGTATTGATCACAGGTGGGTGGAGGCCATGGTTGCCTGATATTAAGTACAGTATATGTGCTTTGCATTGAACAAAAGTGCTCAAGATAAGAGGGAAGGCCTCAAGGGACCAAATCATTCCATCTGTTCACAGATAACCTCAGGCATGCGTGATGGCTGATGGCTATAGTGCAACTGCTGAGAAACTGACAGAATGTGACCCTGGATTCAATGAAGCAGCGGCCAGAAGTTGCAAAGGGAAGATGAAGGAGCCAAATATCTTCTCTGATGAAGAAGAAGGGGAAGAAGATGATGTTATTTCAGGGAGTGAATGTTGCAGATACACTGACAGATACTGGGACTATGTTGCAATCTGGCATACAACCCCAAGAGCCACTCATTGCCACCAGGTTCCTAGCCAAGTGTGGCACTAACCATCTGTGCACCACTATAGGCTGTCATTCTCCTTGATTGTGATTTTTATGGTTGACCATTTTGAAATAATGCACATTCCACTTTCACTAAGTGTGCTGCTCAGACAGCTTTGCAGCATCTGTGTCCATAGGAACTGGACACAGCATGTATAACTTTGCACATTCATACAACTTTGGGCAGCAGAAGAAAAATTGCTGCAGACACTTGGCACCAGCAAACCCAGATACACATTGCATTGTAAGCTACATGTACTTGCAATTTGGCAGTGATACATATGTCACTGACACATTCACCGATTAAGAGAAATCTTTGGGAAGAACTCTATCATGTAAACACCAGCAAGGCATGCAGTGACTTGGCTAGTGACACTGTTCAGACAGCAGCTTCAGAGGCATGAGAATTGAGTGCACAGCAATTGCTAGGTTTTTGGATGTACTTCAAACATCTGCCTCTACAAATGCTGTTCAATGTCAGGAAGCCTGCTCATGTCAGGAAACTCTGAGATGCCACAACTGACAATGAATATCATTCAGAACTGATTGAGAATAAGGTGCATTCTTTTGAATGTACATAACTATTACAGCAACTAGCATGATAAAAATGCAACGTTTTTCAGCATATGTGCACTCTCCTCACCCTGATCTGTTGGAAGTGACTTGGTCACTGGGAAAAAGGATGGTAGAATGGTTGGGTATCCTTGGAGTGCACTGGGATAAAGTCAGTCAGGTACTTGACTAAAAGTTCTTCTCCCTAACAGTGAGCAGTGGCACTTTTCTGACTCCTCGAGCAGGACAACGAGAGACCAAGGTGTCTCATCCACCTCTTTCTTAGCAATTATTGCACTGCACCATAGCTAGAGTGATGGAGTAAATGTCTGAAGATGTATCTGTCCACCTCTGGGTGTTCTGCTGGATGAAGAATGTGGCCTCACTTTCCATCAAGGTAGCATGCCAGAGCTATCACAACAAACAAAACACAAACAGATTTCTCCATCTTTCACTCTGGTCCGTATTAGAGCTCTGACACCTCTCCCAGATATTTACTGCTTTTCTCTGCATCTCCATCCGTTCTTAAACGGTCAGTTCCAGACGCTTACCATCTGTATGGAACTCAGCAGGGTCCTGATTTCTAGCATTGCTCCAAGTGTCAAAGACCTTTGTTGTCATATCATCTGTCATCTGTCTGAGTCATATCCTCTATCAACTGTCTGTAGGCATTTGTCTATAATGCATATACTAAAATGTGATTTTAAGTCTGTGTAAGCCATGAACTGTAGAAGCTCCTGCACTGTAAATGCCTGAAGCATCTCCTACCAAACTTCTGTGCTTTTTATTTTTCCTTCAGTGTGTAACCCTCTTGATTAAACAACCTCTTTGACCAACTCCTTATAAATGCAAAGTTAAGTTTTCAACATTGATAGTAACTTAATACCTGAGACATTCAGAATAACTGGAACCAATACATGATGGACAGTTTCATACAGCACTTCACCTGTATTTTGCATAAGTATCCTTCCTCTGGGTCCTACTTTTCTGAGAGGACACATTACAGAGATTTCAGTCACTTCCAATGTAAGTGCGAGTACGATATTAAGTTCTGTGCAAATCATCAGCACAAATGGACTTGACTTCCGTGTTGTGTGTGAAATTAATGCATGAAGTTGTAGGCTGAGGCATCTCCCAACGCTGTTGTCTGTACATGTCAGTGTTTAGGTATGTATACATACCATAGAGTCATAGAGATGTACAACACGGAAACAGACCTTTCAGTCCAACTTGTCATTGAACACAGCATGATTGGGTACCTTTCAGGTTATAAGAACTTCCTGTGTAAATACATTTCTCTCCACTTTGGATACAGATTTAAGAGAAGAGATAGGCAATGATTGCTAACTTTCCTGCCTTTAGCAGCAGAAGATCTGTATCAAAAAGCCATATAATTTTCTACATTAAATCTCCAGTCACCTTTTCTGCTCTAAGGAGATCAATTCCATGACATTCCTTAGCCTTGTGTCATTCAAGTACCTTGAAATCTTACTTTGAAAATGATGAAGAGACCGGTCCTTAAAATTATGGTTGAGGCTTAATTGGTGACTTAAAATGTATTAGCATTACTTCCTTGTTGAACTCACTGCCTCTCTTTGTTTAAACCAAGGATCTTCTGTTTTAAAATATTTTATCAACATGTCCTTATAACAAAGTTTTATTCATGTGAATCCTCAGACGTCACTGTTTTTGCATCCATTTTAAGATTGTTTATTTGTCATTTTACATTCTTCCTCTGAAAATGTATCACTTTGTAATTCTGAATTATATTTTATTTGCATATGACCAATACATTTTTCCTGTCACATTATCTCTCTCTCTGTGAATTCATATGTTATTGTCTTAAAATATTTCCACTATGAATTAAGCAGTTTAAATTTAATGGTGCTAATTATAATGTAATTTGGTTAAGTGTATATGGGAGCTGCAGAATGTTTTCTTGGGGATGATGCTGATTGCATTGAATCAAAAGCTTAAACACATTGCTGGCTGGTTGAAAGAATACCAAGTGATAATGCAATGTATAAGCAAAACTTCTGCACATCAAATAGAAATCAGTATGTAATGGAGAGGCACATGAGGGTGAAAATGGTTAATGCTTGTATTTTTAAAAATGGGAGGAAAAAAAGCTACAACATAACGAGCTTGATGTTCATTGTAAGTAAAATCTGAAAATCCTTACTAAAAATAAGGTAATGAAATAATAGAAATGAAATCGTAAATGATAACTAATAGGGATTCACAAAGGAGAGGTGTTATCAATCGAATTTATTGGTTATCTTTTGAGGATGTGACGAAACAGCAGCAGATGTGATGCACTTGGATTTGAATAAGGATGTTGACAAAATGCTAGTCGATTGGAAAGGCTGATAATGAAAATTAAGAAAGCTAGAACCAGTGGATAAAATTTGCAGTTAATATAATAACCCTTGACTGGCAAGAACTACAATAATGTTGTTGGCAGAGTACCATCAGGGTTTGCAACCAGGACAAATATATTCCAAAAACATAGGTTGCAGACAATGTTATTGTCTGGTTCTCCTGAGTGAGGGTTGACAAACTGATATTACATTCACATTCTCAAATACTTACTGGGACTATAATTTGCAGTAGGGTTAGCACTACTTTCAGTGTGAACAGAGCATGACAATTCTTTCCCCGTCAGAAATGTGCCCACATTTGCTTCCCAGAATAATAGGTGCCGAGTCAGCCAATTGGAATTTGCATTTAAAGGGCAAGATTCAGAAAGTGCTTTTTTAAATTGAGGTCTGTTGTAAGCTATTGTTACAGATTTATTGTCACTATTAATAAGTATCTCCAATAATATTACATTTCATATTTTTCTTATCTAGAGTTACAAAAGTATTTTAATAAAAAAAAGGGAAAACTGAAAACCTATGGATTCAACTAGTTCCCAAACAACTTGTCTCATATAGGTGTTAATTACTCAGATATATTCTGGACCATTTGAATTGGTTGATTCTTGTCTATAGTGTTAATTAAAACACTTCTGGCCCAATTTCATAAACAAGCATGCCACATTTTCTAAACGTGTGTTGCCAACACAAAATAATGCAGAATAGTATACATTTTTATGTGTTAAAAACACTATGCATAGATAGTTAATCTCCTTGGCAACAATTTCCCATCACAGTGGTCCTAATTATTGTTCTTGATTCTCTGGTAAAGCAATACTTGTGTCTAGATCTTTGAAGAGCATAATTGCAAAAACATCAAGGAAAGTGAGAAGCAACGAAGTACCTATCCAAAGGCCACTTAGTTTGTTCTTAGACCTAGATATAAGATATAGGTGCAGAATTAGGCCATTTTGGTCATCAAGTCTACTCCACCATTTGATCATGGCTGATATGTTTCTCAATCCCATTCTCCTGCCTTCTCCGTGAAACCTTGATCCACTTCCTAATCAAGAACCTGCCTCTCTCTGTCTTGAAGACATGCAATGACTTGGCCTCTACAGTCTTCTACAGCAATAAATTCCACAGAATCGCTAACTTCTGGCTGAAGAAATTTCTCCTCATCTCAGTTCTAAAGAGTTGTGCCTTCAGTCTGAGGCTGTGCTCTCGGGTCCTAGTCTGTCCTACTAGTGGCAACATTTCTCCATGTTTACTTTAATCAGACATCCCAATATTCTGTAAGTTTCAATGGGATCTCTTTTTATCATTCTAA
The DNA here is from genome assembly GCF_020745735.1 of Hemiscyllium ocellatum. Taxonomy (NCBI): domain Eukaryota; kingdom Metazoa; phylum Chordata; class Chondrichthyes; order Orectolobiformes; family Hemiscylliidae; genus Hemiscyllium; species Hemiscyllium ocellatum. Next base: position 13,618,058 of record NC_083445.1, on the reverse strand, counting down.
ACTCCATCGAGTCCACAACTACTGCTCATATGACAAGCCCTTCATTCCTGGGATCATTCTTGTGAACCTCCTCTGGACCCCTTCCAAGGCCACTAAATCCTTACTTAGATATGACTACTCACCATATTCCAAATGCCTTTGGACCAGAGCTTGATGCAGCCTCAATTGTGCATCGCTGCTCTTGTATTCTAGCCCTTAAGAGAATCCTGAACTAGGATGTCTAAGGCCCTTTGTACTGAGATTTCTGAAGCCTTTTTCCACTTAGAAAATAGTCTATGCCTGTATCAACCTCTCACTTCCCCACATTGTATTCCATCTGCCTTTTCTTGGTTCAGTTACCTAGTCTGTCCAAGTTTTTCTGCAGCCTCCTTGCTTCCTCAACACACCTGTCCCTCCACCTATCTTTGTGTCATCTGCAAACCTTGCAACAATGCCCAAATTTCATTTGTCCAGATTGTTAATGTGTAATGTGAATAGTTGTAGTCCCAACAGACTCATGCACAACCCCATTAGCCACCCAGCTGCCATCCTGAAAAAGACCTCTTTATCCCCCAGTGTTTGCCACCTGTCAATCAGTCTATCCTCTTTTCCGGTACCTTGCCCCTAACACCATGGGCTTTTATTTAGCAGGCTCCTGTGTAGCACCTGGTCAGAGACCTTCTGGAAATCCAAATAGGATGCCCACTGGCTCTCATTTGTCCTACTTGCTCATTGCCTCCTCAAAGAATGCTAACGAATTTGTCAGGCATGATCTCCCCTTGATGAAGTCATGCTGTCTCAGCTCTATTTTACCATGCACTTCCAAGTACTCTACAATCTCCATCTTAGTAATAGGTGAGGTCAGGCTAACCAACCTATAAATGCCTGTCTTCTGCCTCCTTCTCTTCTTAAACAGGAGTGTTACATTAACCATTTACCAATGCTCTAGACCCCTCCCTGACACCAGTGATCTCTGAAAGATCACCAATGCCTTCACAATCTCCTCAGCTAACTCCTTCAGACCCTGGGGTGTAGTCCATTGGTCTAGGTGATTTATCCAACTTCAGACCTTTCAGCATCCCCAGCATATTTTCTTTAGTAATGGCAATTGCACTCAGCTATGCCCCCTGACTATTTTGAAGTTTTGATATGCTACAGTGAAGATTGATGCAAAGTACCTATTCAGTTCCTCCTCCTTGTCCTTATTCCCTGTTACTACGTCCCCTATCTCATTTTCCAGTAGTCCAATGTCCACTGCTGCTTCTCTCTTACCTTTTGTATATCTTTAAAAAAAAACTCTTGAAATCTTCTTTTGTATTACTAGTTGGCTTACTCTAATGTTTGATCTTCTTCCCCTTTTTTAGTTTTCCTCTATCCTCTGGCCTTCCACAGATCTTCACCACATTGTACACTTTATCTTTTTGCTGTCCCTGACTTCCCTCATTAGCCATGGTTGCCTCGTCTTCCCCATAGTATGTTTAGTCTTCCATGGGATGAATTTCTGCTGTGCCTTGCAAATTACCCCCAGAAACAACTGTGGGTACAACCCTTTACAACTGTTGATCATTCAACATGTTGGAAAAGTTTGCCAAGTTTATTTTTAAGAAGTGTAAGGAGAGAGCACTCAATGCTTCCAAAGTCCTCTGAAAAGTAATTTTGAAAGTCACCTGCTTAGGATCTGATTCCCATAAATTTTATTTTTCAGTTCTGTTTGGACACCCAATTCAATTGCTATGCTCTGTAAAGAACTGTTTCTCTGATGTCAGCTGTTGGAGAAGATTAGCTTTTCAGCTCATTGCTCAGGCAAAATTGGAGCAGCAATGTATGAAATTTCTATGGAACTATTACTGATGCTCTGACAGTTTTCATCAGAAGATGATTTTTATCATGTTCTAAATTTTATATCTGCTGCGCTAAGGGAGGAGAAGATATGTGCAGCAATTTGAAAACACTTTGTTCAGCAATCCTTTGGTTCTCCATACGACAAAGCGTTTGAAATATTAAATATGTGACACTGCATAAAATAAAGTAAGGAAGTAAGTTGATAGTTATAGGTTAAGCTCAAAGTAAAATTAATTATTTTTAATTTTGATGTTACAGAGGTCTGTTGTGCAAACAACACCCCAAGCTGCTAAAACTAGCCAAGTTCAACAGTTATCAGTACAAGCACTTCAGCAAGTTCATGTTTCTCAGGAGGTATGTAGCATTGTTTATTTTGTTATCTCCATTCTTATATTTTCTCCACTCAAACTAACTTGGGAATCAAGTTATGAGCATTATTGATTTTGTTAATTGTAAGTTATGACTTCAATCTGAGAAATATGTGTTCTGTATTGCATTGAAAAGACAGAATCATGATGATCAAAGTTTATGTTGTAACAAAGGAACATTATCATTATTAATGGCAATATGAGATCTTATCATTTGACAAAGTTATTCTCATGTTGCTTTATAGACATTTTTTTCCTCAATGAGGTGGCCATTCAATTGAGTCAGATTTTTTTTTGCTCAGAAGTCACACGACACCAGGTTTTTTCCAACAGGTTTATTTGAAATCACAAGCTTTTGGAGTGCTGCTCCCTTGTCAGCTGATGAAGGTGCAGTGCTCCAAAGGCTTGTGATTTAAATTAAACCTGTTGGACTATAACCTGGTGTCGCGTGAATTCTGAGCTCGTCCACCCCAGTCCAACACCAGCATCTCCACCTCAAGATTTTATCTAAGAAGCATCTAACCCAGAACAGAAAAACCTAAGGTGAAATTACACACTTTTTTCTTATTGAAAAGCAAGCAAATATTTGTATCATGACCAGATAGGGACAAGACTTCATTTCTCACTTTATAAATTTCTCTTCTCTTTGTTGAAGGCAGTAACTAATGATGGAATTCAGTTCTAAAGTTATCTTTCTTTATCATACACAATGCTTCCATTTTTGTTGTATAATTAGAATACTGACAGTTAACTATTCAAAGAAAAGAAAGTCTCATGGAATCATAGCTATGCTTTATGCATCAGACATGCACTTTTCAGCTGTAGTTCCTGAATCAGAATAGCAACCAAAGCTGATTTCCTGCCTTTCTTCTAAGTTGGAAATCATCAATAACTGTATTAATATTGTCCATAGTGATTTTACTCAATGCAGAGCAGGCATCAAATGTATGACTATTCATTTTCATTGCATAGTACAACAGAACTCTTACATTTAATGACCGAGTTTTTTGGAGATTTTAACCTTTTTATCCCAATTCTAGTCACTCCAACTTTGGTGGGTCTTCCCTTAGCTGCTGGAATTCTTTCCCTAAAACTCTCCAGCTCTTTCGTTCCGAATTTGAGATTCTGCTTAAAGCCACTTGGATCAATCTTTCGGTTATCTTAATATTTCCTTCTGCTGTTTGGTGTCAAGTTTTGTTTAATGTTGCCACAGTATTCAACTTTGTTAAAGATGATGGAGAAGCGTGTGTTGTTATTGAATTATTGGAGCATTCTTTCAATGCTTCTAGTTGACTTTATCACTGCTTTGTGAATTAATATGTAACTTTACTCAATAACATGGAGAATGCAGTGTTAAGAAAGTCTGCATTCTGTCTTGGTAACATCTTTCAAACTTTTACATATACTTCAGGATACCCAGTGAGTGTAGAAAAATTCCGTATCTCAGTAAAAGCTTTATAAAAAGTCAGTGTCTCAATAATTTTACTTGTTTCGTGATTACCTATTAATGTGAATCTATTGCATTCAAAAGATGAGGTAAGCCATGCACATGGTAGATAATTTTACATTTCATCATTAATACAGGATACAAATCTGAATTTAACCAGATAGGGGTTACATTTCTTGTAAAATTAGAAAAATGCATATTTTTATTGCAAGCATTGATTTTGTTTGAAACTTGAATCTGGAGTGAGCAAAAACACGCCAAAATTATTGGAGGTAGGCCATATTCCACTTAAGTAGTTTTCTGAAATTCTTTCTAATCAGCCAATTCTAACTTGTCTTAATGGTCTCATGATTTATTTGGCTTGAAATGAGCAGTTTATCTGAGGTTAAAATGACTTGCAGTGATATGTTCTTTCATTTATCAGAATTAAACAAAACAAGTATTATATATAAACTATCTATGGAGTCATAAGTATCGATAAATTAATTTAATTAAGTATGTCATCTCCTAGTATCTGATTTGCTTTCCACCAGAACAATAACTTATCTTCAAAATTATTTAAATATTCACTTTTTAACCTTCTTAGGTTTGATCTCTAATCGTTCACCATCGTTTTTCTGTTTCTGACTAAATGTTTCCTATCGGGATGAAAAATCTTAAATTTGGGAAAACAGTCAAATTAAAGAGTTGATTGTCTTTTATGGGCAAACAATTCAATTCCATTTGTTTCCATTTTTTAGAAACCAGATAGTGGATGTCTTTTATAACCTATATAGATAAGTTAGCATTATAAAATGTGTATATCAAGTTGTTTCACAAATTCTTTTAAAGTATATTGTGAATTTTGTGTACCAGATGAGGGATGACCATGCTGGGGAATGGAATTGATTTTGTATCCAGAATTGTCAGTTTACGTTTGGCACAGATTCCATACCTTCCCCCTTTCACCAGTCAGTCTCCCTGCACCAGTTTACTTTTTGTATTTCCCACATCTGCTTCATGACTAAATTGATTTCCCCACTTAAATTAAGAATAATCTTGTACCTTCGGTCTGGATCCCTTAGGAATTGGATTGCGGTATGCCAAAGTTAATGCTTCAGACTTAGAAACCATTAGAAAAATCTTTCAAATTGGTTGTATTTGGTCCGGTTCCGTTAGCATGTTCATCCACCTTTTGCTGTTGTAACTTTATTTTGGTAGAGTACATTGATCTAGTAAGAATTATTTGCTTATATTGTACACTAGAGCACGGAGAATGAGATTGCCAGTTTGATAGAGAAAGATCAGAAGCTGCAGGTAGTTGCCGATTCTCCCAACTCAAAGAACAATATTCATGAAGAACATCAGTTAGGAAACTCCCAAGCACTGAGTCCAGAACACAAAGTACACGTCTTGCACATGATGCCCTCAACCTCCGCACCAAGAGTCGAAGTGATTCGATTTACTCCCCAGCATCTTCCCAGCACAGAGCAGAAAGTGATTATTGAGCAGGTTCCATTTTTCTCCATGTTACCAGCCAGCCCTGAGCAACGAGTCAAGGTCCAGCGAGTCCCTCAGGCACTAGTTTTTGGAACAGGACCAACTGCTGTTAAAGTAGGTCAATAAGAAGTAATAATAAGGATAAACAGAAAGCTGAGTTGTTCAAGTTCCTTAAAGATGTTTGCTGTTGAAAGTTGTGCTGATTTTGTTTGTCTTTAATATACAGTATTGTGTATTAGTGATATGCACTGTTATTTTCATTGAGATAATTAATATTCCTATGTTACATTTATATATATATATATATATATTTATATATATACAAAGGAACAAGTAGCATTGGTTTTAAAACTTTACTACACAAATAACCCCTGAAAGCACTTGCGTGTGTTCAGGTTCCCTGCCCACAAGTTTTCAAAAACTGACAGCAACCCAAAGGAAAAACTACTGGCTTAGTTTTTCTTAAAAGGAAAGAAGAGAGGTAATGTGTTAGCCAATAAATTCTTCATTTTATATGAAAGTGCACCGTATGTCTAACCACAGACAGAACAAGGTCTGATGGCCTAATGGAAACTAAGGCTTCATTGATCCACATGTGAAAGTGTCTAGTGCACAATTTATAGATACTTGTTATTTAAGGATCTTCCTTCATCAAATGAATTCCTGAAAACTTACTGCAGTTTAGAAAGTATCTATTCAAATGGGTAAAACCTGATTCTGAAATGGTGAGTGTACAATCCACCTTGGCCTCTTCCAGAGGTGCCCAGCACCACAGAGGTCTGACTTCATCCATTTCAATTCATTCCATATAACAAGAAATGGCTGAAGACCTTGGATATTGTAAAGGTTATGGCCCCTAAGAACATTATGAAAATTTGGGCTGCTGAACTTGCCACATGCCTAGTCAGGTTATGCAGAATAGTTACAACTTTGACATCTATCCAACAATTTAGAAAATTGCCAACAAAAATCAGAACAAATCAAACCTGGCCAATTACTGTCCTGATTGATTACTCGCAAATATTGTCCACGGGAAACTGATAGAAAGGTAAAAGCTCATGGGATCCAGGTTCACTTGGCAAGTTGGATGGATCCAGAATTGGTTTATGCCAGGAGACAGAGGTTGGTGGTAGGCGGCTTTTTGTGTGACTATAGCCCAATGTGCACTGGCGTATCACAGCGATCAGTGCTGGATTTTTTATTGTTTCTGATATTCATAAGTTATGCAGATGATAATGTGAGATGGATAATAAGTAAGTTTGGAGATAATACAAAGATTAGCTGGGTGGTTGACAATGAGGAGGAAGAATAAAGATGGATATAAACAGATTTTTAAAAATTTATTCATGGGATGAGGGTGTTGCTGACTAGACAGCATTTATAGTCCATCCCTAATTATCCAGAGGGCAGTTAGGAGTCAACCACATTGCTATAGGTATAGAGTCACATGTAAGCCAGACCAGGTAAAGATGGCAGTTTCCTTTCCGAAATGAGTATTAGGGACATGAGTGAACCAGACGGTTTTTCTAACAATCAATTCATGGCCATCACTGGATTCTTAATTCCAACTATTTTTATTGAATTCAAATTCCACCATCTGCTGAAACAGGATTCAAACCCAATTCCCCCAGCGATAATATCATGAGGCCATTGCCTGCCGTGGTCAGATGGGCAGATCAGAGGCAGATGGAATTTAACCCTGTTAATGTGAGCTGATGCTCCTTGCTGTTTGTGATATATATATAAGCAATTTATACTTGAATGTAGGCAGATTGATCGGTCAGTTTAAGGATGATGGAAAAATTGGTGAGGTGATAAATAGTGAGGATGATGGCCTTAGTTCACAGGAGGATAAAGACCATCTGATCAGATGGAGATCAGTGGCAAATGAATTTCAATCTGGATGAGTGCGAGATGATGTACTTGGGCAGGACAAACAAGGCAAAGGAATATGTGATGAATGGTAGGACCCTGGGGAGCACAAAGGATCAGAGGGACCTTGGTGTGAAATTCACAGATCCCTTAAGGTAGCAGGACTGGTAGATAAAGTGGTTAAGAAGGCATATGAGATATTTGTCTTTATTTGTTGAAGTATAGAGTCTACAAGCTGGAAGTTTATGCTGCAACTGTGTAAAATTGTGATTAGGCCACAGCTAGAGTATTCTATGCAGTTCTGGAATCCACGTTATAGGGGACGGATGTGATAGCACTGGAGAGGGTGCAGAGGAAATTTACCAGATTTACCCCTCAAGCCTGCACCACCATTCGGTAGAATGATTACTGACCTGACATTCCTCACAGCCACTTTCCTCCTTATCTCAGTCATAAATTGGCACCTCATTATTCTGAAACTGTGCCCCCTGGTCGTAGACTCTCATGAGGGTAACTTCCTCTCAGCATTTACTCTGTTAAGCATCTTAAGAATCCTGTATATTTCAATTAGATTTCTTCTCATTCTTCCTAACTCCAGTGAATAGAATCTAAAACTATTTAACCTTTGCTGGTATGACAATTCCTTCATTCCAGGATCATCCTAGCAAAACATCTCTGAATGGCCTCCAATGAAATAATACCAGTGTTAGGGTTAGTACAGTTGCAGTAAGACTTCCCTACTTTTATAGTCTAACCTGCTTGTAGTTTATTTGACCTTCCTGATTACCTGCTGCCCCTGTGTGCTAGCGTACTGCGTTTCATGCACAAGCACCCCCAAGTCCCTTTGTGTTCCAGCTTTCTGCAGGTTTTCCCTTCCAAAATGAACAACTTCACATTTTTACACATTATACTGTACTCCATTTGCCAACTTCCTGTTACTTAGTCAACACATTGATATCGCTCTGTAAATTGTATCTCCCTTACAACTTGCCAATCCATCTATTTTTGTGCCGTCTGCAAATTTGCCTATAGACGCATTCACTTCCCTCTTCCAAGTCATTCATTTATGCTGTAAGCAGTTATAGTGCCAGGCCTGATCCCTGTAGAACCCAGCTAAAAAGAAGTTGCCACTCTGAAAAAGAAGCCCTTCTCCCCATTCACTGTTTTGCCTATTAACTAATTATCTATAAACTCTGATTTACTACCTGCATGATATACTACATGATGGGCTCTTTTCTTATGACAATCTTTTGTGAGCTACCTTGCCTTCTGAAAGCCCTAATGCATCACACCTATCAGTTGCCCTCTATCCAATCTGGTTGAGACTTCTTCAAAAACTTTTAATAAATTAGTCAGACACAATTTCCTCTTCATGAAACCATGCTGACTCTACTTGATTAGATTATGGACAGTATTTCAGCTTGGTTTGATAAATGGCAAGTAAGATTCAGGCTGCCCAAGTGCCAGACAATAACTATGTCCAACCATCACCCTTGACATTCAAGGACATAACTATCACTGAATTTCCAATTATCAACATCCTGGAGATCTCCATTGAATAAAAATTGAAATGGAGCAGGAATATAAATACTGTGGCCATAAGGGCAGATTAGCAGCTGGGTATTCTATGATAAGTAATTCACCACCTGACTCCCAAAGCATGTCTCAAGTCTACAAGGCATAATTTAGGAGTGTGATGGAATATTGTCCACTTGCCTGGATGAGTTCATCTTCAGCAGCACTCAACAAAAAATGTCAACACCATCCAGGACAAAGCCACCCACTTGGTCGAAGCCCTGCCTAACACCTTCAACATTCACTCTCTCCACCATCAACCCACAGTAGAACTGCAACAACTCACCCATAGATAGCACCATACAAATCTGCGATCTCTACCTTATAAGAACAAGGGCAGCAGGTATATGGGAACACTACAACCTACAATTTCCCTTCAAAACTACACCCTGACTAACACCTGGGATGCTGTTCCTTCACAGTCACTGGTTCAAACTTCTGGAGCTCCCTCCTTCCCTAATAACGCTGTGGGTATAGATACACCACATGGACTGCAGTGGTTCAACAGGGAGCTCACTATCAATTTCTTGAGGGTAATTAAGGCAGCAAACTAAATTAATTTTTTTTAAATCTCACATTTTTTAATAAATCAATTTATTATAACCATCCTATCTGAATTTTTAAAAAACATTTCATGTTAATAAACTAGAATTGTTCATGTGTCACCATGTAGGTGGAAAATCATGGCTCAACTTTTGATATTCATTTAAGTTGAGCTCCAAAGTTCGTATCTCAGCATAAAGTTGCATTATTACAACTTTTAATATTTTAAAATAGCATGTTAATGCTAAACTCACAACGGATTGAGTTTTTCAAGTATTCTAATCCTAGTGATGCTGCTGGTACTGGTGAGCTGTTACCCTTTGGCATCTCAGGGGCAATATACTTGCCCCATACTGGACTTTCTGTGGGAAAAGTCCACTCACAATAACCTGGAGGCCCAAGTGCCTGATCAGGATTTAATCCTGTCAGTCTCCCCAGAATGGTCATGGCAGTGTTGCCATCATGTACAGTGGCTGCTGAATAGTGATCATAAAAGGAAATGAAAGCTTGTCATAACTTGCATGACCCAATGGTGGCACAACTTACATTTTAACACACTGATTTATGGAAGCAGTATTGCTATAATGGTATTTAATGCATTGTGAGCTTCAAATAATAATATCAAAACATTTCAATTGGTTTCCCCCCCCCAGTACTATGATACACAGAGGTTAAGAAGTTAGGGCCATTATTAAGGAAGATGGTCTAGCAGTTTCACTTCAAGACAAATGTTTTGATATCTTGGTTTGTTAGTTAATAAATAGTACCTCCTGATTAACCTTTCCTTCCTGATGACCTCCATATTAGGTTCAGCAGTTACAACAGGTCCCTGTGCAGCCGGTTCAGCATGTCTACTCGAATCAAGTGCAGTATGTAGAAGGGGGTGATGCCAGCTATACGGGAAGCACAATGTGAGTAGAAAGAAAGCATGTAAGAATACTTCAAGAACTGGTCAAGGAATATACAAGTTAATGGAATTTGTGTTATTTTTAAGGGTACAACTTCATATAATTACAATGTTTGAGCATGTAAAGAAAACAGCATAGAACCTGAGGGCCACTGATGGGTAATCCTTAATTCATGTGAGTGAATATAATGTGGGTCATTATCCTATCACAGCTCATAAACTGCATATGTACAACAGTGGCATCATCACAGCATGGTAAAATTTCTTGACGGGAAGTAAAGAGACATCATGTTAGAAAAGAAAGAAAAATGTCACCCAAGATGACCAATATTAAGAGTCAGTCATCCCTCAAAAATACATTTCTGTGTGGTAGAGGTGAAAGGTTCAGGGTTTGAACAGTCAAAAAATAAACTTCTGTGGTTATAAATTGCATGCTTATAAAAAGCCATTTAACTTTCACGAGTGAAGACAACAACCAAAACCACAAATGAGATGGTGGGTGCTGATTTCAACAAGTGTGGTTATAGTTTATAGCAAGCAGAATTAGTTATTTTTAAAATAACTTATTTTGAAATTCATTGCTATTGATGAACCAAAATAATTAGTTTTGAGCACTTTGTAAGGATCTAATTCTGGCCAATTACACATTCCCAGGTTTAGTTGCTTCAACATTGTTTGCTGTGCTTTCAGTTGTTTGGAACTTCAACGTGAAATTCCCTCCCTGGATCTGTCCACCTTTCTACATTTCCACCTGGAAGATGCTTCTTAAAATTTCCCTCTTACCCCAAGCTTGAATCGTGTGGCCTATTATCTATTGCTGTGTCTTGATGTTGATAATTTTTAAATCGGTATGCTTTCTTAGAAGCTTGGGGCATTGTTATATAAGGGTACTGTATGAATTCAGGTCATTGTTGTGAGATACTCATGCATTTCTAAATGTTTAATCTGAATGTCTGTTTTAAAGATTGATTTTCACAGTTAAAGGCTCCTATATTTGCAGCTCAAACATCACAAATATTAATAGTAAATTTACATTAAATAAATGTTCTGACCAATACAGCAAGCTCTCTTTTCAGCAAGTTTTAAAATCAATATTTCCATTGATCACTGAAACAAAAGCTGAATTGCAACCATCTGTCTCAGGATTTCAAATTGTAGCAAGTGTATAAGAATCATTCCTGACCTGTATAGTATTTAAACTTATGAAATTATCAAATTATATTTGTTTTAAAAGACATTTTCTGTTCTTCCTCATTTTTATTACTACCTGCTTCTAAAATAGTTTATGTGGTGAATTACTCAGGATATCACTCAGGACATTCAAAACTTTCCATATTCAAAACTTCTATGAATGTTATAGTAAATGGTGTAACTGAGCATGTTTTGAAACTGCAATGACAATTCATGTACCTGATTGCCTGCGTTTTTAAATTTTCTTTACCATAGTAAGTGCCTACTGTGTTTTAGAGGATTTTGAAGATCTATGGAGCAAATTTATTAGAAGAACTGCATGCCTACTGGGCAACCAAAATAGGGCATTTAATGTAGAGTCTCCAATATGGTTTGTTTATCTTTTATATTCGCTATTGTTTTGTATTGCTGCATTTCTAAGTATAAGTAGGCAACTGTCACTGGAGTCATTTTTGTGGAACTGCTGCCGTATTTCTTTCATTTCAGACGTTCAAATACCTACCCTTACTCAGAAACTCAGCTGTACAACCAGAACACAAGCGGGAGTTACTATGAATCTCAGGGGACACCAAACCAGGTTGCCACGCCGGTGACTTCGCAGAACGTGGTCAGTAGTGGAACGGTGCCAATGTATGTCACGGGAGGGCAGATTGTGGCCAACCCAGGAGGAGGGACCTATGTCATCCAGGGAGGTTACATGCTGGGGAGCTCCAGTCAGTCTTACAGTCACACCATGCGTGCCTCTCCAGCCACAGTGAGTCACTGGTCAACTCTTCCAAGTGCTGACTCCCCTGGGGTTTCTGTTTTGTGTTGTTCAATAAGGGTGGTCCAGTAGCACAAATGTTAGAACACCTGCCTCCCAACCAGATGGTTAAGGTCTGGGTCACAGGATTGCCTGTCACGATAAATTGCATGCCACTTTTGAGACTAAATTTAATCAGTGTTTGCTAGATGTGATATTTCTAATTTGGGATGCTCTTTTGAAAAAGCTGAGCTGATAGACTTGCAGAATAGCAAGTGTATTTTCTGTTGTTATTTCATGGAACAACATTGAAAACTGTGATATAGAAATCTGCGCACCAGACCATCCTAGTCTCCAGACAGAAGGATGCTATCTGTGGGCGAGCAGCACCTTGGATAAAATTGGGAATAAATACAAAGTAAACAAACATAGACATATTTTTCTTAAGAATTTTCTGATTCGTGTTGGTGTGCATATAATGTGTAGAATAAATATATGCTTGGAATTATGTGTGGCTATATCACAACTGAGATTTCTCATGATTTTGTGAACAGCAAAAGTTGACCCCCTAATGCTTTATATAGTCATTTGAACCCTCACTGTTGTGGCCACTAAAACATTTCTGTACAAGGCAGATACAAGAGCATAATAATTAATTAATGGTTTTCTGCCTATCTTCTATATTAAATATTGAAATGAGTAATGTTATAAAATATATATGAAATATGGCAAACCTTCTCAGGCAAATGTGAGTTTTAGTGCATTACAAGACTACATTTTATTTTGTATATTATGCAAGTATTTGTTCATAAGCACAGTGAAAAACCAGTGGTTTATAACTGTGATTGTATAATAATAAGACCACTTCATATAGGACCTATTTATTAAATTTGACACCTTGTAGAAACAATGTGAAATTCTGCAAAAGGTAATATTCTAACAGATAATAAATGGGACATTTCAGAACATAGTAACTTAAAACACAGAAAAGATGGCACTGATATTTTTGTGCATGAAACCTAAATTTGATACAAAATGAATTGGATTGTTTTATATACCTACTGAACTATTTCAGCTATTAGGTGATCAGGAAGTTTTAACAATTATTATGCATTTTAGTTATTCTCATTAAATGAAAGAGTGTCACCTCTGTGCTTGTGAGGCTTACTTTAGAGATAGACATGTACACATTGAGATATCATTTCTACTTTCAGACAGAGCAATCAGAGAGGGAAAGCGATCGAAGAAAGGCAATGAGTGGAAAGATTTACAGTAAGAGGGTGGGAGGAAGATTGAGACAGAATCAGAAAAGTAGGAAATACCAGAGGAAATGATTGCAAATCAAACATCAGGAGATAGAATTATGGAACGTGGACAATGGGGTCAGGTTTTCAATTTTCCCTGCTTGGATATATGAAAGGTGTTGCAAATTAACCTCTTAATGCCGAAATAGCCTAATATCATTTCCACTGAGAACAACTAAAATGGAACAGTTTCTGTTATGGCAACAGACCTGCAATATCATTTTTGTGTATCGGTGATAATTTGAAAATCCATCTCAGTTTAATTTGTTTTTCCACAAGCAATGCATCAGCAAGATAATTAGTTATTTAAATTATTTGTGAAATGCTATACTCTGTAAATTAATCTTAAGGAAATATTCTTGAACATGAATACATGTCTTTTATTTTGCTCCTTTGGTTTTTCAGCCTTTTAGACTGTAAAGTCTCTTTATTGTTGATGTAGCTATTTTCCAATGACGCTAAATAAATGTGAAGTCTTGACAAGTTGGAAATTGCTTTAACTTAAGTTCACAGTAAAATGTTTCAAAGAAGATGACAAATAAAGGTGAAATAAAACAAAAATTTTTCTTGTTCTCGCACAGGTTCAGTGGTTATTAGATAACTATGAAACTGCAGAAGGAGTGAGTTTGCCTCGAAGCACTCTTTATTGTCACTACCTGTTACACTGCCAGGAGCAGAAACTGGAGCCTGTAAATGCTGCCTCATTTGGCAAACTGATAAGATCAGTGTTCATGGGACTCCGAACCCGGAGACTTGGCACACGGTTAGCTTTCTTTACCATTTTACAGGAGGGATTGATAATAATTCAAATTGAAAACTGCATGATCTAATATTGGAAATATTCCAATGCTGAAATGTGAATTATCTTCAGCACTGCTACAGTTCCAAGTTCAACGTTTTAACAAATTGTCTCTTACAACTTCTGGAATGCACATATTTCCATGAAATTGCATTTGTAATTGTGTTCAATGCAAATTTGTGATGCATTTCTAACTTCCACTATTTGTGGACTAACATGCTACTGATGGTGGAAATCTGAAATAAAAAATCAAGTTTTGGAAATCCTTAGCTGGTCAGGCTGGTGGCATCTGTGGAGAGAGAAAGAAAGTTAACATTTTAGGTCAGTGGTCTTTCATCGCAATCTGAAAAATGACGAGATTTAATATATTCTGATTTCCGGCATTTGCAGTTCTTTTGGTTTTGATGAGATTTAACAGATTTAAATCAAGTACAAATGCAGAGAGGGAGTGACATAGTTGGGAAAGAGCACAAGAGTAGCTCCCTGATGGAGCAAAAGGCTGGAGAGATTAAATGACCAAAGAAATGATAGGGCAGGGTGAAAGGAATTGTCACGACACAAGCAAAAAAACAAAAGATGTGTCTAGTAGACAATCAAAAATAAGAATAGTCATGATCATGAATCCACCAGTCACAGCTGCCATCTGAAAATATGGGTGTAGAAATTATGATCAAGTTGTTGAACTCAGCATTGAGTCTAGATGGCTGTCTAACCAAAAGATGAGTTTACATTGAGTTTCATTGGCACAGAATAGAAGGCAACAAGCAAAAGGTTGGGAGAAGGGTGGAGAATTTAATGATGGGTGACCAAAGTCACATTGATTAGTGCAATAGCTGATGCTAGCAGCTCTCTGATAAAGTTATTCGGCTTCTCAACATGCCTGTTTTTATTTGTATGTTTGACCTACCAGATTATTGCAGCAATATTGATATTTTGTATAAAATTTCAGCTATTGAGAGAGCAAAACATCAGAAGGGTCTATTGAACTGACACAAATTGCCAATCTGTTCCCTAATAATTTGTATACTTTTTTAAATAACTCATTTGTTCTGAGAATGTTAGAACAACGGAAAATAGGGCTGAAATGAGTTGTGGGTTAGGATGTTTTCAGGTTCTTTCATCTTTCCTTTCAAAAATATAACTTTGCTGAAAATGTGTTGCTGGTTAAAGCACATCAGGTTAGGCAGCATCCAAGGAACAGGAAATTCGACGTTTCGGGCCAGAGCCCTTCATCAGGAATGAGGAGAGGGTGCCAGGCAGGCTCAGATAAAAGGTAGGGGGGAGGGACTTGGGGGAGGGGCGATGGAGATGTGATAGGTGGAAGGAGGTCAAGGTGAGGGTGATAGGCTGGAGAGGGGGTGGGGGCGGAGAGGTCAGGAAGAGGATTGCAGGTTAGGAGGGCGGTGCTGAGTCCAAGGGAATCGACTGAGACAAGGTGGGGGGAGGGGAAATGAGGAAACTGGAGAAATCCGAGTTCGTCCCTTGTGGCTGGAGGGTTCCCAGGCGGAAGATGAGGCGCTCTTCCTCCAACTGTCGTGTTGTTATGTTCAGGCGATGGAGGAGTCCAAGGACCTGCATGTCTTCGGTGGAGTGGGAGGGAGAGTTAAAGTGTTGAGCCACGGGGTGGTTGGGTTGGTTGGTTCGGGCGTCCCAAAGGTGTTCCCTGAAGCGTTCTGCAAGTAGGCGGCCTGTCTCCCCAATATAGAGGAGGCCACATCGGGTGCAGCGGATGCAATAGATGATGTGTGTGGAGGTGCAGGTGAATTTGTGGTGGATATGGAAGGATCCCTTGGGGCCTTGGAGAGAAGTAAGGGAGGAGGTGTGGGCGCAAGTTTTACATTTCCTGCGGTTGCAGGGGAAGGTGCCGGGAGTGGTGTGGACCTGACGAGGGAGTCACGAAGGGAGTGGTCTTTGCGGAACGCTGATAGGGGAGGGGAGGGAAATATATCCCTGGTGGTGGGGTCCGTTTGGAGTTGGCGGAAATGACAGCGG
The DNA here is from genome assembly GCF_020745735.1 of Hemiscyllium ocellatum. NCBI lineage: Eukaryota > Metazoa > Chordata > Chondrichthyes > Orectolobiformes > Hemiscylliidae > Hemiscyllium > Hemiscyllium ocellatum. The sequence goes on along the minus strand of NC_083445.1, from coordinate 13,602,018 downwards.
ATGATACGCTGTGTACGGAGGTTGGTGGGGTGGTAGGTGAGAACCAGTGGGGTTCTGTCTTGGTGGCGGTTGGAGGGGTGGGGCTCAAGGGCGGAGGAGCGGGAAGTGGAGGAGATGCGGTGGAGGGCATCGTCGATCATGTCTGGGGGGGAATCTGCGGTCCTTGAAGAAGGAGGCCATCTGGGCTGTACGGTATTGGAACTGGTCCTCCTGGGAGCAGATGCGGTGGAGACGAAGGAATTGGGAATATGGGATGGAGTTTTTACAGGGGGCAGGGTGGGAGGAGGTGTAGGACGAAGGAATTGGGAATATGGGATGGAGTTTGACGAAGGAATTGGGAAATATAACTTTGGCCATGATGTGATAGCACCACACTGTGGACAGAGTAGGTATTGTACTTTGAGTAGGTATTGTACTTAAAGATTGGAATGTCTGAAAGTACTGTCAAAAACAATGGAAAAGAAATTCTGCAGAAGCCATAAAAGGATAAGAATACATCATAACCAGTATCTTATTTTCTGTCAAGTTTTAACAAAAGTGTGATGTCAAACAAGGTTGTGGCATGAAACAAGATTTATCCAAAAAATGAACAGAAATAGAATGATTTTCTTGTAAATGCAAATTTTAATAAAGGTCTATATAGTGATAATTAAAATATGATACAAGAAGAAATGTATTAGGAAAAAAGGCTGCACAACTAAAAATAGAAGTAAAATAAAATTGTGATTTGCTTGCAATCATTTTTAAACTTTATTTCTTGTTTTAGTTGGATTTGCCAAGTTGGTTCTGGACTGATTTCTGAGGTGTGCTGAGTCCACCTCAGAACAGCAGTATTGCAGCACTTTTTATGCCGTCTTTAAGTAAATCTTCCATGCTTCAACACAAATATTGGCCACAGGCATTAGTCATTTTTACCTGGAGTGTTTCAAGTTAGCATCAACAGGAAGGCTTGTTTATTATTTTAAAAGTTTTTGTATTAATTCATGGGATATTGGCATCAGTACAAGACCAGCATTTATTACACATATTTGCAAAATGTACCTAAGTAACATTTTAGGCAATTTCAGATGGCAATTAAGTCAACTACATTGCTTTGAACCTGGTGTCATGTATAGGCCAAACCAGATATAGACACCAGGTTTCCTTCCCTGAAGGGCATGAGGGAACTGAGTTTTTTCTGCAACTCTGGTGGTTTTCTGGTAATGATTATTGATATGGGTATTTTATTCCAGGTTTATTTAATTAATTACATCTGAATCCTCCAGCTGTCATGGTAAAAATTGAACTAATGTGTCTAGGTCATTAATCAAAGCCTCTGGAACATTAGTCCAGTAACATAATGTTATATTCCTAAGGTCAGAATGCAAATGTAGGTACTATGACTGCATTTTCTGGTCACCCCAGCTACTGTTCTGAAACTATTTTCCTTTATCAATAGGGGAAATTCAAAATATCACTATTATGGACTTCGCATTAAAGCAAATTCACCTTTAATTCGACTGATAGAGGATCAACAACACCTGGCCATAAGACAACAGCCATTTACACAGAAACAGAGGTGAGTGAATGAGAGAAAGTTCCCATTTATGCTGATGCTGATGATTTGCATCAATTCTGAATCAGGTTGGGCAAGTTACAATTTTCAGACAGGCTTTCATATCCAAAATAAAGAATGTGTGTCTTTTTATTGTGGTGTCCATTAGAGCTTTATAAAAATGGATATTATTTAATATTTATTGAAATAATTTGCATACAACTCTGATATTGATTAATGAGACTTTTCAGCATCCCTTTTTCCTAAGTGAATTAATCACTTCATTAGCTTTCACTATCTTTACTTTGTACATGCTTTAAATGATTGCTGATAATTTGAGTGCAAGTACATTGAGCAATGCTGGTAGTTACCTGCTTAAGAACCAATTGCCTAACACAGTTTTCCTCCTCAAGGAATCTTACTCCATGATTGTCCCAGTCTAATTAATATATATTTTCTACTTAGCAAGCTAGTTGATGAATCCTACATACGAGCAGGAGTTAACCAATCAGCACCTTGAATCTGTTCAAATAGATAACTTGTTCTCTATCTCACTCTATTTACCTGTCCTTATTCAATATATCTTGATTCTCTTAATGAACAAAAAGAACGTGTCAATCAGGTTTGTAAATTATAGTGTACGTAGCATCAACAGCCATTTTAGGGAGTAGCTTTCAGGTTTCTGTTACTTTTGACATGAAGAGTTCTTTCTGATATTCACCTATCCCACCTCCCAAATGGCATAGCTCTGAATTTAAATAGTGCTGTCATTTTATAGATTCCCTAACCAGGGAAATGGTTTATCTACCTTGAAAGATCAATTTATCAACTGGATTATCAGTCTTCTCAACTCAAAAGAATGCAAGCTAGGTTTATGCAACCTATCCTCATATTGAATTCTGTGATTTTGTAAATTCTGTTGAATTTTTCCTATGCCGCTATGAAAGTTAATATGCATTTTCTGTGGTTTGGTGTCCAAATAATAATTCAAAAGAGGTCTGACTCAGGTTGTGTATAACGTGAATTACAGTCTCCTTGTGACAAAGGCTCACACTCCGTTAGCCTTCTTTTGCTACATCTGTGTTCAGCCTTTAGTGATTTGGACTCCTGAACCTTTCTACTCCATTGCAGCCAGTAGTTTCTTACAATTAAGAAAATATTCTGATTCAACTTTCTAAGATCCAAAGTTGATGTCCTCTTAATTTCCCACATTGGTCCACCTGTTATTGTTTTACCCACTCACTACATCCACATGCCTTTGCAACTTCCTGCTCCCCTCCATATAACTTACTGTGCCTCCCAACCAAGTCATTTGTATGTGAGGCCTCTTCACAGCTCTTTGAGGAACACCACTTGGAGCATTCTGTTAGTCCTGAATGTGGAATTCCATTTGTTCCAATTGCCATGATAGTAGCATGTTGGGCATGTGGTGCAGTGCTGTTATAGTTAAAATAGTGCACCTGCTAATATATGAGAATTGTAATACAAATAAAGTAGATGGCACAGTGATTCGTAATCTGGGGTTGTGTCTGTTAATTGTCTTCCAAGTCACTTTTGCATCAATGAGAATTGTAATACAAATAAAGTAGATGGCACAGTGATTCGTAATCTGGGGTTGTGTCTGTTAATTGTCTTCCAAGTCACTTTTGCATCAATATCATGGTTTGGGGGATTACTTCAAATGGAATGTCCCTTTCAGAGCTTTAATTATCCCCACATAGCGATTCTGGAATCAAATGGCAAGAGTGAAAAGTAGGTTTTATTCTTTTTTTTTTGGAAAATGCTACTTTGACCATTAAGGAATGGACTGTATTTCAGTCCGTTTTCTCCTTCATGCTACAGACTCAAGCCAATCCAGAAGGTGGAGGGGATGACAAATGGTATGGGAGTTGGGCAGCAACAGGGTGGTGGCCTGTCAGATATCAGCGCGCAGGTCCAGCAGTATCAGCAATTCTTGGGTAAGTTATCACTGACCTGATAAATTAGACAGTAGCAAATGCAGATAATATACTTTGCATTACAATTTGAGGTAATCATGGATAGTAAAATATAAATATTGACTTTCTTCTCTCCTCACCTTGTTGAATAAACTGGTAAAATGCATAAAATAAAAAAAGCTTTAAACAGTTTTACTTTCAGTAGCTTTTCTGAATTTTTGGCCAACTGTGAAAACACAATCTTTTATTTCATCATTAAACATACATCTTAACCATACAGAAACTTTGACCTGGCACATGAATAAATGACTGGAAAATCTGAGTGGGTATTTGTTATGACCATACTGAACTTTTGTAAAATGGGTAAATGATTGAAAATATTTTTTTCATGCCTATGAATTGATCTCATTTGTATTCCTGTTGTGAGCATATTTTGAGGTGAGAAACCTAGATGAAGCTGCAATACCAAAAGTAGATTTACAGGCTAATAGTGTGTTGAAATATCATAGATAAAAGATTGAACAATTACTGTCTAAAATGCTTTGATGATTATTCTTGATTCTGAATGAAATCTTGTGTTGTCCTAACAAGGCTACCCTTTCTGGTTATCAAAGTATCAACTAAACATAATTAAATATATGTCATATTATTACAAAGCACAAAAAACCCACCTTTTCAGTATGTTTAGTCTAAAAAACTTCCTGTCAGCATTGTGTTGGTTGCCTTCTCCATGACTAGCACCAATACTTTTCTGTAGCTGACCAAAAAATATAGCTGATTAACAACTAGTGACAGTTTTCCTGATTTCCTTCTAATTAGTTATTTAATCTGATGGCCTGAGAAATGCTGCTAAATTTTGTGAGATCACCAACTAATGTAAGCACTCAGCTGACACATTGGCCTGAGCATTGATCAAGCCTACAGTAGATTCATTTTTCAGTGTCTGATACCATTTTTACAAGAATACTAACTAGTGATTGCATTTTTCAATTCATGTTATATTACAGATGCTTCTCGGGCTCTACCAGAATTTGTTGAAATAGACTTGCAGGGAAAAACATTGCCAGATGGTATCACTATGGAACACATCAAGGCTTTCCAACTACTCTATCGGGAGCACTGTGAGGTATTGTGACACAGCTGATTAAAATCATACGTATAAAAGCCAAGCATAATAGTTAGAACCTTAAGTTATGAACATGATGGTTTAGACAGGAGTACATCATTGGTATCTCTAACATGCCCTTCTGTACTGTCATGAGGCATGGCATTTACACATCAAAGTCAAAAATTCACTAGCTTTGCTTTAACCACAGGAATCCCAATCTGGCCAGTTATCTTCTCTTCATGGTCAGCAAAGTAATGCAAGCTTTCATTTACAGTGTTATAACACCAGTGACTTGCCTACAATGCTAAATTTGGGTTCTGCCAGAAACACTCAGTTACAAACATTATAATCTGTATTCAAAATGGACAAGGCAATTCCAGAGGCAAGGTGAGATTAACTATCCTAGCCACTGAGGCAGCATTTGATTGAGTGTAGTACCAAGGAACCCAGTAAAATTGAATTCAGTAGTGATCAGGCAAAAAAATTCACTATCTGGAGCCATATCTAACACAAATGAAAATGGTCACTTCTTTTAGAGTTCCTCAGAGCAGTGTCACGCAGTTTTAATTTTCTTTGAGGGCTATCCTACCATCCACATTGGCACTAGCAAGGTTAGGAAGGAGGCCCTGTTTGGGGAGTATCAAGCACGAGGAAGGAAATTGAAGAACAGGTCCTTGCAGGTCATAATTTCTGGATTACTGCCTGAGCCACATGCTAATTGGCATATGGATAAGAAAATTAGGGAAGTAAGTATGTGGCAAAGAGATTGGTGTGGAAAAGAGGGATTCCATTTCATGGGACGTTGGCATCAATTTTGGAACCGGGGTGATCTGTACGGATGGGACGGTCTCCACCTGAACCGATCTGGAGCCAGTGTTCTCACAAAAAGGAAAAATAGGGTGGTCATTAGGACTTTAAACATGAGTTGGGGGGAAGAGAAAGGCAAAGCAACAGGGAATATGGAGTCAAGTAGAAAGTTAAGCGGCAGGATTGCATGTGTGCAGGGTTTAAGTTCAAGGCAGACAAGAATGAAGCAAAAAGGAATGATAACTTAGGACATATTACTAGGGATGTTGGAAATCATGAGGATAAGAAAATTAGCATTAAGGCGCTTTACCTGAATGCTCATAGTATTCGTAAAAACGTAGATGAATTAATGGCACAAATCATCGAGAATGATTATGATGTGGTGGGATCACAGAGATTATGGGGATTCAGGACGGGCAGTTAAACATCCAAGGACTTACAACTTATTGAAAAGACAGGGAGGTGGGCAGAGGGGCGGGGTTGCCTTGTTAGTTAAGAGAGAAATTAAATCTGTGGTAGTGAATGTCATAGGGTCAGATGATGTGGAGTCTGTGTGGGTAGAATTGAGGAACCACAAAGGCATGAAAAAACCATAATGGGAGTTATGTACAGACCTCTCAATCTAACATATGATGAATGGCTGAGGATCCTGGGATTATATTCATTAGAGTTTAGAAGGTTGAGGGGAGATCTAATAAAAATTTACAAGATAATGCATGGCTTAGAAAGGGTGGATGCTGGGAATTTGTTCCCGTTAGGCAGGGAGACCAGGACCTGTGGGCACAGCCTTAGATTTAGAGGAGGTCAATTTAGAACTGAAATGAGGAGGCATTTCTTCAGCCAGAGAGTGGTGGTTCTATGGAGTTCATTGCCATGGAGCGCAGTGGAAGCCAGGACATTAACTATCTTCAAGGCAGAGGTTGATAAATTCTTAATCTCTTAAGGGATTAAGGGCTATGAGGAGAGTGCAGGTAAGTGGAGTTGAAATGCCCATCAGCCATGGTTGAATGGCAGAGTGGACTCGATGAGCTGAATGGCCTTACTTCCGCTCCTATTTCGTATAGTCTCATGGTCTTATCATAATGTGAGAAATGAACATATTTGTGCACTCCTGTAACATCAGTTCCAGTTGCAATTGTTCAGGTAATGAATTCATTTGTGTACCATGGAGCAAGCCTTGGACAATATTGAGAGTTGGGCTGATAAATGGCAGAAATGTTACTAACCACTTAAGTACAGAACATGGAAAAGTATTTCCAACATGAAAGAGTGTAAATCAGTGCTATTACGATACTCTATTTCCCTGACAGTCAGTGTAATTGGGGTCTCATTTGACCAGATATAATTTGATTGAATCAACTGCATAAATACTCTGGCTACAGGTCCTGGTTAGGAACTGGGTATTCCATGTTGTAGTTCATCTCCTGGCTCCCCAGAAATGTCCACTTCCTTGAAAATGCAAATGAGATTTGTGATGCAATATTTTCCACTTGTGATGAATGCAATTTCACCAATATTGAGGATTCTCAATTTCGACTGGGAAAGTGTAGTCTGTGTGCTCAGCACTGGTCCACCATATTAAGCATTCACTGCATTTAGGACCACCACAACACAGGTGCTGTGTACAAAATTCACTGTGCTAAGTCAAATAAACCTTATTCCACAGCATCTTCTATATAGCAGAGTTAGACAGTAGGTTTTGCATTTGAAAAAATGCAAAATTTTCACATTTTAGAGGGGAGATGGAACCTAAGGTAGATTAAGCAAGCTCCTGAAGAGTTTCTTATGTGTTTTAATTGGCCTGATCCTACTTGCCCACCCCATGCTCCTATCTTCATCCATATCACTGATGCTAGGAGCGCAGGCAAGCCTTTCAATTGGATTAAGTCACCACAATCAATTCTGGCAGTGATAGACATATTGTGTGGCGCTTTGTCAAGGGCTTTCTGATAATCTAAGTCCATTAGGTTGAATCTTACATTTTTTTTAAGTCTGTGTCAATTTTGTCAAGTCTTTTGGAAGATTTTTTACTGCAAGTTCTTGTGAGATCTCTTGTCATATCTTACCAAACTCAACTTATTAGCTACTTACCTCACACCTAGGTGCTCCTCTTGCCAAATTCTGAACCCATCTCACCACACTTTATTCCCAGAAGAACTCACCACTCATTCTATATCTGCTGAAAAGCTGCCATCCCTGCCACTCATGCCATATTTGAAAGGCTGCTGTGCATGGTCAAGCACAGTAACTTCGTCAGTGACAGACATTCTCAACATGTTGGAGAAGGGGTAACTGGTGCCCGATTCTCTGACAGGGATCTGAAGGTACTGGTGGATGGAGTGGTGCAGAGAAAGGACTTTCTCTTCCAGCAGAGGAGGCCACACCACCAGATGCTGGCAGCCTGGTCCATGGTCACCACCCAGGAAGGTACAGCCTCCACAGTCCAGAGGAGCGGTCAACAGTGCCGCAAGAAGGTCAGTGACCTTCTCTGCTCCACCAGGGTAAGTGTCACACTCTTCTCTCAGATACCTCACACTCACTGTATCTCTGCTCCTGCACCCACATCCCACCAAGGCTCATACTCTACAACTCCCATTATTGCCTGCAACATCTTCCCTCACTTGCTGTCATTTCCCCGCATTCCAGACCACTAAACTTGCAAGGCCTCTGCAGTGCCTACACAGTCGTCCGGACACCTCATCACCTGTTGACCACCTGCACCTGGATGAACAGCCATGCCATCCACTTTCATCTCACTCAATCTCTCCCTTTCCCTCATTCTGGAAGAATGCAGCTCACAGTAGGGCAGCAAGAGCCCAGACGAGAAGAGGAGTGCCCTACATCGAGCTTCTCAAAGAATCTTGCCCTTCACAGGGGAAGATTGGGATGGCTCCTGTGAGGATGTCAAGACACCATGTCCTCCCAACTGAGTAAGTTCCATTCTTCATTCCAGTGTAATTCTTATAATAAACTCAGCCTCTGGATCATTAATTGAACACCACTTCTAACCATTGGCTGCAATGCCTTTTCTCTCTTGTATCTTACAGGTAACTGTGGGATGTCCACAAGACCAGTGAAGAAATGGCCTGTTCTGTTCCCTTTCTCTCCTTCCTGACCTTTAAGAAAGAGACCAAGGCCTCAAAGGAAGTATAGGCACGACTGCCTCCTGTACCTCCCACAAGTGCAGATACTGACACTTCAGTGGGAATGTCACAATTAAAACATTTGGGAGCACATTATTGTGAGCACTTCACACTGACAGTTCCGTAGATGGCATAGGAAGAAACATTCCAGGCCACTAACACCCAGAGGATTGCTGGAGTCCAAGCACCTGTGTCAGCAATCAGTGACTTCATCCACATGCACAGGGAGGAAAAAGAGCAGCGGACAGTATATGGGAGGCGATGGTCCTCATAGCCCAGAGACTGCAGAAGTGCAGCTATGCTATGGGAACTCAACTCCCTCAAATATGAAATTATCTGACTGCCTGATGACCCAAAAATAGATGGGAGGTCAAGTGGCGAGGAAGAGAGTAAGTGAGATGAAAGTGGATGACAGAGTCTGCGGAGGTACATAGAGAGGTTAAGCAAGTGGACGAAAAATTGGCAAAAGGAATATAAAGTTAATGTGTGGTTATGCACTTTATCGGGAAGAATAGAGGAGCTGAATGTTATTTAAATGTAGAAAGCTGCAGTACATAGGATTCAGTGGGTAATAGGGAAGGGAAATGGAATGTTGCCCTTTATTTAAAGAGAGTGAATTATAAAAGTAGAGAGTTTTTGCTCAAAATATACAAGACACTAGTCCAATCACAGCTGGACTACTGTGAAGTATTTTGGGCCCTTTATCTAATGAAAGATATACTGGTATTTGAACAGTCCAGAGAAGGTTCACTAGGATGATCCCAGGTATGGAGGGATAGTCTATGAGGACTCGTTGAGCAGGTTCAGCCAGTACTCGTGGAATTTAGCAGGTTGAGAGACGACTTTATTGAAACATACAAGATTCTTGGGGACTTGATAGTAGATGCAGAAAGGTTGTAGCCCTTGCGTGAGATTCTAGGACAATAGGGCATAATCTCAAAATAAGAGATCCCGCAGTTAAGACGGACTTAAGGAGAAATTCTTCTCTCAGAATATAATGAATCTGTGGATTTCTTGACCACAGAGAGCTGTTGAAACTGGGTCATTAATTATGTTCAAGGCTGAGACATGCACATTTTTAATCAATATGGGTAGCAGAAAAGTAGATTTGATTGGTATCAGATCAGCAACAATCTCATCGAATGGAGGAGCAGATGGGCTGACTGGCCTATTTCTGTTTCTATGTCTCGTGGTTACTTGAGCAGGTTGCTAACTGCCATGGAGAATCAAATCCAGTACCCTCAGGTCTGCTGGAGAAGCACACATACCTGGACCCCATTGCCCCAGTCATTAGTCTTCAAGTCTAAAGATATGGCAACTGGTTTTGGAGGACCTGACGTGCACTCTAAATGCTACTTTCTCACAAGGAGACAGGGTGGTGCTAGGGGGCACCCAACAGGAGGAGGAAACACATAGGCTCTTCAGAAGTCTTCTCTCCAGGTACTCTGTAGGTGTTCGTGTCTCCAACACCAGTACATCCATCCTTAGTTGTGGGGTCCAAAATTGCTCACAATATTCCAAATGCTGTCAGACCAGTGTTTATATAGCTTCAGCAATACATCCCCTGCTTTTATATTCTAGCGCTCTCAAAAGGAAAGCGAGCATTGTTTTTGCCTTCCTAACTACAAACTGTACCTGCATGTTAAACTGAACAGAATCCTGAACAATAACTCTTAAGTCCCTTCGCGCTTCAGATTTCTTAAGCCTTTCTCCATTGAGAAAATTGTCTGTGCCTCTATTCTTTCTACCAAAGTGCAAAACCCCTAAGACTCGCCCCCATTATGTTCCATAGACCACTTTTTTGCTCACTCTCCTAGCCTGACCAAGCCTTTCTGCAATGTCCTTTTACCTCTCTTTCTGTCATCTATAAACTTAGTAACAATGCCGTAAGTTCCTTTGAACAGATCATAAATGTGTAATACGAATAGTTGTAGTCCCAACACTGACTCCTGAGGAACTCCAATGGTCACTGCCTTCCATTCCGAAAAGATCACTCTATTTCCTATGTTTGCTATCTGCCAGTCAACCAACCCTCTATCCATGCCAGTAGTTTGCCCCTAACACCACAAACTCTTCTTATTTAGTCAGGCTAAACAACCTATGACCTCCTATCTTCTAACTCCCTCCCTTCTTAAGCAGGTGTTACATTAGCCATTTTCCAGTTCCCTTGACTCCCAGTCATTCCTGAAGGATCATCAATGCTTCCACATTCTCCACAGTCTTCACCTGCACACTTCCCCTTAACTACCACCCCACCTCACCCCCAACCTCTGGTATATGAGGTGATCGTGCTAGATGTCTTGATACAGTATTCCCCATTGAAGCCAGGGTGCTCTTTATCATGGAGCAGTCCCCCTCTTGCATTACTCCTATTCAGGCTTTGCCATATTCCCCCTTACAGGTACTGTTGCCCTCTTCACATTTGTTAATTTCCTGCCCTCCGAGCCTGCAACCCTTAATAAGTTCCCATTGTCGCAGTCCCCTTTTTTCCGTAACCTCCCCTTCCCCTAGTTTCTCCAGATGAACTTGATATCAATCTGTGAGCAAATTAACTGGACAGCCCTGGACAAGAAGAGCCCAGACCCATGATTGATGCCTTCACACATTTCTGACTTCATTGCTTCTATCTCCCCCACAGTGGCATTATAGAGTCACAGGACTAACTGTGACCCAGTGCCAGGCTACAGAGGTATTGAAACTCTTACTGAGAACACACTGATTGTGTCAATACTGTAGACTGCTATTGGAGGCTGCCCTCAACTTCCTGTGCTGGGACCCTTCGCTGACAGGTGCCTCTGTTGACTTCAGTGAGGACAACATCCCTAAGATTTTGAGACATGGTTTGCTGTGTAAGCTGCTGGTCCTTGGGGCAGATGTGAGTTGATGTAGCATGGTGTTGTACAGTAAGATGTCTGCCTCTTTGACTGAGGACTGCTGACCAACATGCAAGCTGTCTGGTGTGTGTCTGCACTAATGGGCACAGCGAAGCAAGGCTGAGATGCTCTGAGCATTCATATAGGCACTAAGGGCAAGCAAGCAGCCCTGAGATGCAGCCTATTCCAATCATGAATGGGGTGCCTTTCCCTGTCCTTGCAGCAGCTTTTCACTGCGTGTTGTTGGTGCACCCTGCAATGTAAATATAAAGTGCCAAAGTCTGACTGAGAGATGCCTGCAGCTGATGCCCATTGTTTGTGCTTAAAGATGCTATGATAAGCAGCATGGAGACTCTCCACAGCTAGGAGTGAGCTGAAATAATAGGTACCTGCCCTGACTTACATGTCAAGAGATCTTGGCATCTAGTTTGTTCATGGTGGTTGGTAGGATGTGAAGCTACATACTAATAAGGTGAGATGGACATTGAAGTGGGTAACAAGCAATAATCGTCCTTAATTGGCATTCTGTCAGTGTCCAACAAGTATCTCACCTCAGACCCAGAAAGTGGTTTTAAAATGCGGCAAGTTGTCCCCGATATCAGAATCGGCCTCGCTGGACTTCTTGTGTAATTCTGTAACATTTCTCACCTTATCCTATGTCATTCCAGTTCCTGTAGAATTCTGACCATAATGCCTACTGCATTATAGTGGCAAGGTGGCACAGTGGTTAGCACTGCTGCCTCACAGCATTAGAGACCTGGGTTCAATTCCCACCTCAGGCAACTGTCTGTGTGGAGTTTGCACATTCTCCCCGTGTCTGCGTGGGTTTCCTGCAGGTGCTCCGGTTTCCTCCCACAGTCCAAAAATGTGCAGATTAGGTGAATTGGCCACGCTAACTTGCCCGTAGTGTTAGGTAAAGGGGTAAACGTAGGCGAATGGGTCTGGGTGGGTTGCTCTTCGGAGCGTCGGTGTGGACTTATTGGGCTGAAGGGCCTGTTTCCACACTGTAATTAATCTAATCTAATTATCTTATTCCTTTCTGTTATTTCCTCAAAGAACTCAGTCAGATTGGTCAGGCATGACATTCTTTTTTGAAACTGTTACATTTTTAGTTTCTGGATATTTTTCTATTTCATCTTTGAGTACGTATTCTGTATCTATCCAACCATCAACATAAAGTTAATTGATATTTAGTTCCCAGGATTTGTTCCATATCCCTTTTTAAAAATAGAAATCACATTCGCAATCTGGCAGGTCTCCATTACTATATTTTTTCCCCAAATGAATTACATGACCATAGTATATCGAAAGATTGTGCAAAGGGGGGGTGTCTCAGATTCCTGAGACATTGGGACTGGTTCCAGGGAAGTGGTTCCAGTTAAAGCTGGAAGGGTTGACCTATGCAGGATCGGAACTGATGTCCATGGGGAAGTGTTTGCTAATGTAGTTGGGGAATCTTTAAACTAGAGACTGGGAACTTATATAGCCAGACAGAAGAGAGGAAAACAGGCAAAAATAAAAGACATGATGATAAATAAGACAAATGAATTCAAGGACAGGCATCAAGCAGGGCTAATGCAAAAGTAGTGTAAAATAATGTAAGAAAGACTAAGAAGTTAAGAAGTTAAACTTAAGGTCTTGTGTCTCAACATGTGGAGCATTTCCAATAAATTATTTGCACAAATAGATATAAACCAGCATGATATTGTTGGGATGACAGAGACAGGATGTGAACTGAATATCCAGGTATATTCAGTTTTTAGAAAAGACAGACAAAAGAGGAAAAGGCATGGGGTAGAACTGCTGGTTGAAGAGGAATCTAATGCAATAATGAGGAAGGATATTAGCTGTAGTGGAGTGGAATGTATCGGTAGAGTTTAAAAAGCCCAAAGGGCAGTAAATAATCAAGGGAATTAAAAATAGACCTCCAAACTGTAGTGGTAATGTTAAGAAGGCATTAAACGGAACATTAGAGCCACAGCAGTAAAGATATAACTATAATTATAGGCAAATTTAACCTGCACATAGATTGGTCAAATTAAATCAGTAACAAAATCATAGAGGAAGAATTCCTAGCATGTGTATGGGTTGATTTTTCTGAATCAATACATTGAAGAGCCAAGTACGTCACACGCCATCCTAGACTGGATATTGTGTAACCAGAAAGGAATTATTGGCAGTCTGGCTATGAAAGACCCTTTGGGGAAGCGTGACCAGAGTATGATAGAATTCTTAATTAAGATGGAGAATGACATAGTTCATTCTGAAACTGGGATTCTGAATCTTTAAAAAGGAAACTGTGATGGTGTAAGGCACGAATTGGCTATGATAAATTGAGAAACATCACAAGGGGATGACAGTGAGTGGATACTTAATGGCAAACATTTAAAGAGTGCATGGAAGAACTGTTATAATTGTTCATTCCTGTCTGGCACAAAAAAAGGGAATGGTGGCCCAACCATGGCTAACAAGGAAAATTATTGTTAGATCCAAGGAAAGGCCATTCAAATTGGCCAAAATTTGCAGCAGACCTGAGGACTGGGAGCAATTTAGATTTCAGCAAAGGAGGGCAAAGGTATTGGTTAAGTGGAAGGAAATAGGGTACAAAAGTAAGCTTCTGGCCAAGCATACAAACTGATTGTAAAAGCTTCTATAGGTATGTGAAGAGAAAAAGATTAAGACAAATGTAGATCTCTTACAGTCAGAAACAGGGGAAATTATAATGGAAACAGATGGCAAACCAATGAAATGCATATTTTGGTTCTGTCATCACTAAGGAGGACACAAATATCATCCCAGAAAGCAGGGTGTAGTGAGCAGAAGGAACTGAAGGAAATGAGTATGCCAGGAAATGGTGTTAGGTAAATTGATGGGTTTAAAGACCGATAAATCCCTAGCATTCAATAATCTACATGCCAAAGTTATTAAAGAAATGGCCCTGGAAGTAGTAGATGCATTTTCACCTTTGAAGATTGTATAGACTCTTGAACAGTTCCTATGGATTGGAAAGTAGCTAATGTAACCCCACTATTTAACATAGGAGGTAGAATTATAGATTACAAAAATAGAAGTTGCTGGAAAAGTTAACGTTTTTGGTCCAGGTGAGGAAGGGTCACTGGACCAGAAACATTAACTTTGATTTCTCTTCTCAGATGCTGCCAGATCTGCTGAGTTTTTCTAGCAACTTCTGTTTTTGTTTCTGATTCTTAGCATCTGCAGTTCATTCAGTTTTTATTTAGAATTGTACACTAGTTAGCTTTAGTAATGGTAATTGGGAAAATGCTAGACTCAGTTATAAAAGATTTATTGGAGACCGCTTAGAAAACATTGATAGGATTAGGCAGAGTCAGCGTGGGTTTGCAAAAGGGAAATCAAGTTTGATAAATCTATTGCATTTTTCAAGGATGTAACTAATAAGAGTCGATAAGCCAGTAGATCTGATTTACTTGGATTTTCAGAAGACTTCTGATAAAATTCTACATATAAGATTAGCATTTAAAATTAAAACATGTGGAATTAGGATCGTATAATTACATGGATGAAGAACGGTTTGGCAGACAGAAAACAAAGAGTAGGAATAAACAAGCCTTTTTCTGAGTGGCAGGTAATGATTAGTGGGGTACTGCAAGGGTCACTGCGTAGATCCCAGTTATTCACAATTTGTATTTATGATTTTGATGAGGGAACTAAAAGTAATGTCACCAGGTTTCTAAATGTCACCAAGCTTGGTGGAAGAGTGAACTATGAGGGACTACAGAGATGCTTCAGAGTGATTTGGACAGGTTGAGTGAGGGAACAAATGCATGACAGAATAAATATAATGTGGATGAATGTGAAGTTATCCGCTTTGATAGTAAAGCCAGGAAAGCTGTTGATTATCTCAATGGCAATAGATTGGGAAAAGAGGGAAGAGTGCAGCAAGAACTGAGTGTCCTTGTGCACCATTTCATGAATGCAAGCATGCAGATGCAGCAGGCTATGAAGATGGCAAATGGTATGTTAGCCTTCATAGTGACAGGATTCTTTATGGAACAAGGATGTCTTGTTGCAGTTGAACAAGTTCTTAGTGAGACTAAACCTGAAGTAGTGTGTGAAAGTTTGGTCTTCTTATCTGAGGAAATACGTTCTCTCTATGGACAGAGTGCAACAGAGGTTTACAGATTA
This sequence comes from Hemiscyllium ocellatum, assembly GCF_020745735.1. Classification (NCBI taxonomy): domain Eukaryota; kingdom Metazoa; phylum Chordata; class Chondrichthyes; order Orectolobiformes; family Hemiscylliidae; genus Hemiscyllium; species Hemiscyllium ocellatum. Next base: position 13,586,452 of record NC_083445.1, on the reverse strand, counting down.
GTCCTGCCATTCCAGGAATCAATGTGCAGAGTGAGAGAGTGCATCGGTTAGGACTATTTTCACTGGAGCTTAGCATAATGAGGCAGAATTTCATAGAAACCAATAAAATTCTAACAGGACTAGACTGATAAACGCAGGAAGAATGTTCCTGATGACTGGGGAGTCTAGAACAAGGGGTTACAGTTTAAGGATTTGGGATAGGACATTTAGAACTGAAATGAGGGAAGATTTCTTCACCCAGGGAGTAGTGAGTCTGTAGAATTCTCTGCCACAGCAAGTGGTTGAGACCAAGTCATGTTTTTAGACATAGTTCTTGGGACTATGGGGAGAAAGTAGGGGAACAGGATACAGGATTGGATGATCAGCCATGATCATATGGAATGGCAGAGTATGCTTGAAGGACCAAGTCACCATCTGTTCCTAATTCCTTTTCCATATATGTAAATGAAGTAGTGCCGCTCCTGTCTCACCTCTAACTTCATCTAAAAATGCAATGACAATCCATCTACACCTGGGGTTTAAATCTATTTACCAATAATTCCCCCCACCCCATCCACAGATATCTTTCCAGATACTTTTCTGTTGTCACGTGTCTTCATTTTAGTGAATACAAAGGCACAGTAGATATTTTAATATCTTTGTCATAATGGTGTGTGACCCTGTCACCATCCACGTTTTCTTCTATTGTTTGTCTGTAGAATTCTTTCATAATAATGTAAATTTATAGTTTCACTTTGCCTTCCAATTATTTTCCTTCTTTGCAAAGTTTTTTGTCATCTCCTTTTTGTCTGTTAACCCAATGGACAAAATTTAAAGGCTCCCCCTCCAGGCTTCAAAGGCATGTGTTCATGGAGGAAAGTACAGGGTGTTCATCCCTCCAGTAAAATCTGGAGGAGGAAAGCTTTGTTGCTGGCCGTCCATCTCAGAAGCCAATTGAGTCCTTTAAATGAGGGATTTGTGAATTAGAGAGGCTGGCCACCAGACCCTACTTCTCCTCCAATATCAATCCCTGCTGAAGGCTTCACTGTGATCCTGAATGTAGCTACCATTTCCAGTGATGACACTGGTACTGGAGGAATGTCAGCCTTTGATGGAGCAGCTGCTCTCAAGAAAGGATTTCTGCCTATCAAGGGCTTATTCAGATGGAGCTGAAAATGTTTTGCTGGAAAAGCGCAGCAGGTCAGGCAGCATCCAAGGAGCAGGAGAATCGACGTTTCAGGCATGAGTCCTCCAGCATCTGCAGTGCTCACTTTCCCCTTATTCAGATGGAAGCTTTCTTTTCCTAGAGTTCATAATACTTCTTATTCATAAAGTGAATTTATTGGAATGAAAGCATTCTTACTTCATATTCCTTTTTTATTTCTCCATATTTATTAACAGCATTGCCAGACAAATTACTACTAAAATAGTAATAAACTCTTCAGACTTCTTCATATTCTTTCTGCAGGCTATCCTGGATGTTATGGTGAACCTACAGTTTACTCTGGTTGAAACTTTGTGGAAGACGTTTTGGCGATACAACACTTCCCAGTCAAGTGATGGCTCAGGATTGTCAGTGTAAGTGATTGACAGAGTGCCTTGCAGGAGAAAAGAATTCTAAAAGTCAGGGTGGGAAAAAAATTGAGGTAAGCTATAGATGAGGTGGGGTATGGGTATTGCATTGGATTATTAAACTAAACCAGAGATCTAATTCCGACAGAATGGCATCCTAGATATTTCAAAACTGTCAAATGTTTTGTCAGGATCCTCTTTAGCATTCAAAAGAGAAACTAAAAAATGATACGGACATTGACAATGACCCAAATTGTTTTCAACTCAATGTTTCCTTTTCATAGTCACGATGAATCTGAGAAGCGCCTCCCTAAGTCATGCCTGGTTGTTCTCTGTAAGTATGAGCCGTCTCTGAAGTGGACAAAATACTGTGATAACATGCTTTACCAAGGTCTGGTGGAGATCCTTATCCCAGATGTCTTACGACCTATCCCGAGTGAGTATTTCCAGTAAAGTTAAATAATGCTACAATTATAGCTAGAACAATTTTATGGATATATATTTGGTATTCTTGTGCTCTGTGAATCGTTATTTATAGGTATTAAATGCAACTGCTTGGTTTCCAGGTGCCTTGACTCAAGCAATTCGAAATTTTGCAAAAAGTTTGGAAAGCTGGTTAACCAATGCAATGATGAATGTTCCTGAAGAAATGGTTCGTGTGAAGGTAAGATGAGTTTCTCCGTTCTCTAAATGTAATCTGATGCAAAGGGCAATCCATTGTAGGTTTAGGAGAGGCTAATATTATCATGATCATATTCTCTTTTTTTTCAGTTTTTACTAATAAAAAGTGTATGACTTTGATATCAATCACAATCAGTAGTGTCAAGAAAAATGGAGTCATATCATTTGTACCTAACTAGCAAACTTGAAATCAGAAACACAGCTTGAAATGTCACGAAAAGAAATGGCTGACACTGGGCAAATTTTACTGTGCCTAAGAGCATGAATATTCAAATCTACACCAATAGTATGTACTTATACAGTATCCTTAAGCTGGAAAAACATCCGAGGGCACTTCACAGAAGCGTAATCAGACAAAAAAAAGCCTTAAAAGCAGATAGTAGGAGCAATGAGAAGCTTTGTCAAAAAGATATGTTTTAAGGAGGGTCTGAAAAGATAGGTGATCGTTATAGTGATTGTAATAATGTCAGTTAGGTAGACCTCATTGAATAGGAGTTCACTAATTGGGGTTGTTAATCTGGTCCAATCAGTGATTCTGGCTGACAGATAAGAACTGAAATGTCACTTGCGCACACAACATGGGTGCTGGGAAAAAAAAAGAAAAAAGTGTATAAACAGTATCAGAGGTTCTGCTCACTCTGGGAGCTGACTCCTTTTAAAAAAAAGAACACTAATGTCAAACATCCTGTTCATCTTGAGAGCTGGCTCTGAGGGAGCTAGATCAGTGTCAAGGCTCCGTGTGTAAATAAAGGGTGACTTGGTGACTGGCCTGTATGGAGTTATTTCAGTGAGATTAATGATGCAACCATGTAAAAGCATCTATTAGCTGAAGCCCAACTGGACTTCAAACAGGCATTACAATTAGCTTTAACACTGGAAAATGCAGCGAGTGGAACATAGGAGTTTCAGGATATTCCAATGGAAATGGACACCCTCACCAGTCCGACTGAGCTTTGGAAACACCACTTGAGAGAAGGGAATTGTGTAGCCTCATTCAGGCCATATTCTTAACAGAGGATCTTTAGGTCAGCCCACAGCAAATCACCAAAACAAAGCCAAGCTTCGGCCAAACGGTTAAAATTTTCTTCAGGATCTGGGCCAACAAGCCATTATAGTTGCTGCAGGTATGCTGATGCAAGACAGCAAAAGAGTCACACTAGACTTAAATTGAGTAAGAGAACTCATAAGCCTATATCCAAGAGAGTGAAAACCCTGAGAAGTCCACTTGCATCTCGTTTGGAACAGTTAAGTTGCTTAGCAACATACAAATCAGAGTCATTCAAAATAAACAGCTGGTTAAATGGTCACCTGGTTCTAATGGAGGACGATACCAGCCCAGCCAGTTTGGTGATTGTAGAACCAGTCTTGAATAAAATTCAATCTGGATGCCAGCCCTTTAAATTTGCACAAGACCTTGACTAGGCTGAGAACCTATATCAGGGAACCTTTACAGATTAAGGGTATAACTTGGATCTCTTATGAGAAGCAGCTGGTTCAATTACTACTGATTGTAATAAAAGGCTCAGGCCCAAGATTGATAGGGCGAAATTGGTTGAGAAGGATTCATTTAGATTGGTTCAACATTTTTTAATCAGAAAATGGTTGCCTGAATGAAGTCCTACTTAAATACCTAGATGTTTTTCAGGAAGGTTTGGAGATTATCAAAGGAGGCAAGGCCATTTGCATGTTGACCAGGAAGCATTCCATGATTCTCTAAGACCTGTCCAGTGCCATTTGCCATATGAGCAAAAGTAGAGGCAGAAGTCAGGAGGCTGAAAAGCAAAGGAATCATCAAACCAGTCCAGTTTGCAGAATGGGCAGCACCAACTGTATCAATCGTGTAGCCCAAAGGGTCGGTTCACCTTTATGAAAATTTGAAACAAATGGTAAATCACTTTTTACAGCTTGAGAAGTACCCAATCCCTTGCGTAGAGGATTTATATGCCTTCGCGAAGCTGGACATGAGCCCCGTGTATTTGCAATTGCAGTTAGATTCGGATTCCCAGAAGTATGCTACAATTAGTACCCATAAGGATTTGTACCAATATACAAGACTGCCATTTGGGATATTGACGATGTGGAGGTGCCGATGTTGGACTGGGGTGGACAAAGTTAAAATTACACAACACCAGCTTATAGTCCAACAGGTTTATTTGGAAGTACTAGCTTTCGGAACGCTGCTCCTTCGTCATGTACCTGTGGAGCAAGATCATAAGACACAGGATTAATAGCAAAAGATTGCAGTGTCGCCGAGAGTTTCCCTACGCCTCCACTTCTTGCATCTAAAGAACTGCTATACCGTAAACACACCATTGTTCGCAGCAAACTTCCCAACCTTCAGGACAACATTGACCGTAACACCATACAACAATGTCATGGCAACCACTGCAATATGGGTCAGAGTGTTGACATGGATACCACCATTACGTGGCACCACCATCCACCATGTACACCGTAGGTACTCTTGTGACTCAGCCAACATTGTCTATCTCATAAGCTGCAGGCAAGGATGCCCCAAGTCATGGTACATTGGCGAGACCAAGCAAATACTACGACAACAGATGAATGAACACCGCACAACAATCACCAGACAGGCATGCTCCCTCCCAGTTGGGGAACAATTTAACGGTCAGGAAAATTCAACCTCGGATCTTCGGGTGACCATCCTCCAAGGTAGACTTCAGGATACACAACAGCACAGAGTGGTTGAGCAGAGGCTGATAGCCAAGTTTGGTCAGGACCAACTCAGGACGATGGCGTCAACTGGGATCTTGGGCTCATGTCACTCTACAGGTGACCCCACGACGTTATTTTCTCTTTCTCTCTCTCTCCACGCACTCTCGCTCACACGTATATATACACACACACACACACACACACACACACACACACACACACACACACAAAATCTTACATACTCATGCACTCATGCAGACTCAGCCACACACACAAACACCCCTCACACACACACCCTCTCACATGCTTAAATTCCATCACATTCACACACAAATACAAACTCTCTCACACGCACTCACTCACATTCTTTCTCTCCCTCACATGCACGCACACACACACAAGTTGGTGGGTCAATTTGCATTTGCAGAATTGTATTTGCAGGGACATTCTATTTTCCTCAAAAAGCACAGAATCTGCAGGCAGTCAATGCAGGAGTACATCCATGTAACATTTTATCAATTCTAACTTTGGAAATACAACCAGTCTGACTCAAGATTGGGATACAGACAGTCTAACCTCACACCTTTAATACATTGTCTAAGCTGAGATGTCACAATTTTTTATAGAACCTTAAGTTACCTCGAGAATGTGACTTAAAAGAAATCTGGGATTTACATATTAATGAACCAAAACCTGCAAACCATTCTAAAAGATGAAGACTTAACAGCAATCTAAATTTGTTCAATATATTGTTTCAGTTGCATGACCCTGTGTTATAAACTGTGAGTCTTATGATCCTGCTCCACAGCTAGCTGATGAAGGAACAGTGCTCCAAAAGTTAGTACTTACAAATAAACCTGTTGGATTATCATCTGGTGTTGTGTGATTTTTAAATTTGGGATATTGTCAGCTGTGCAACGTTTCAGTGCACAATGGAGATTATTTTACAAGGTCTACCCCACAGTCCTCTGAGAGAACTTAGATATAGTCCTTAGACTTTTGTCCTAGGCGGGCATATACCTTAGAAGGGAAAAATGTGAGTTCCAGACACCCTAAATGACCTACTTGGGCTACAGAGTCAACAAGAAGATAAAATGAGGGTGATCAATGGTGCCCTGACTTCCACGTCTGTACCAGAGCTTAGGAACTTCTCTTGATGAATTATGATGAAAAGTTCATATATAACCTGGCCTACATTCTGGAAGCTGAGCGTCAACTCCTAAAAAAGGGTCAGTCTTGGAACTGGTCACTTAGCCAAGGCATAACTTTCAGGGAAGTGATAAAGCAGCTATCATCCTCTCAGGTAATCCCAAGCGAGATCTGATATTGACATATCCTCCCCATGTAGCATTGCGATAGTATTAGCTCATGGAAAGAAACGCCCACCAGATATGCATGTACTACTTTGGCTGATGCAGAACATAAATACACCCAAATAGAGAAAGGTTTGGTAGTCATATTTAGAGCCAGGAAGTTTCACCAATACCTTTACAGACATAAATTTGTAATAATAACAGACCACAAACCCCTGCTAGGTCTCCTTAAAGAGTAGAAGGCAGTGCCACCCGTAGCTTCGGGCTGAATTCAACGATGGGCTCTAATTCTAACTGTGTATAACTACATGTTCAAAAACCGTCCCAGAGGACAAGTAACACCGTGGATGCATTGAACTACCTTCCACTGGCAAATACACCACCAGTGGTACTGCCACTGGAAGAGTCCATAATGCTTCTAAATTTTGTGGACACACTTCCAGTCACAGCTGACAATATCAGACTTTGGACGCAGCAAGAGCCAGTCCTGGCAAAACTAAAACAGCTGGGGGTATAGGTGAGTCCAAAGGGCTGACCAGAATTAAAACCATTTTGGATCCCGAGGGCCCTGATCACAGTAGAGGATGACATATTGTTATGGGGACCAAGAGTGATTGTCCTGAGCAAAGGTCGCTGCCAGATCCTGGTTGAATCCAGCAGGGCTTTCCAAAATGAAGTTGTTGGCAAGAAGTTATGTCTGGTGGCCAGAATTAGATGCAGACATAGCTGTGTTGGGGTAGTGCCTAGAGTGCCAAGAAAGACAGAAATTATCATCAGTAGTGTGGGAATGTCCCAGTAAACTCTGGACTCGCGACATTTCGACTGTGCAGGTCCTTTCCTGGGCTCAACATTCATAGTCATTGCAGACGCACGTTCAAAGTTGGTTGCATGTACCTAAGAGTGCATTTGTCAAACATGAGGTCAACGCAAGAGAAATTGTGTGCATCTTTTCCAATACACAGACTCCTGGAAGTGTTGGTCAGAGATAATTGGGCATCATTTACCAGCAGGGAATTTGAATATTCAACATAAGGTATTCGACATAAAGGACATCATCCAATGTTTGGCAGAAAGGGAAGCCCAAACTTTGAAGGCAGGCTTAAAGAAGCAGCCTATAGCTTCACTAGATACTAAACTGTCCTGGTTCCTATTTGGTTATCGGACCATCCCTCATGCAACTGCAGGGATAGCTCCAGTAGAACTGCTCATGGCGAGAAGACTCCGCTCTGGGTTAAATCTAACTTCCTAAACTTGAAGGTGTGGGTGAAATGGCATCAGGAACGCCAGTGCTGGACACAAGACTCCGCTAAGCGAGAAAGGTAATTTATTTCAGGGGGTAAAGTTTTGTGTAGAAATCATAGGAACGGCCCTAGATGGGTAAGAGGCATGGTCGACACGAGGTCAGGTGCAGTAATGTATAAAGTTCAAGTGCTGAACAGGCACATGGACCATATGAAAGTTGCAAACTTGCAAATGGGAGCAAGACGTGCCCGACACCTCGACATACTTTTCAACTGTTCCAGGACCTGTGAATTCTCCCTATCCATCAAATGTTGAAGATACCTCAAAATCTGCGATGGACGCGGCGGATGTCACAGCCTCAATAGTTTTGCCACCTGAAGAGTAGAATGAATTTCTTCCAAGATGCTCTGGGCACAAGAGGTGAGCTACTGTGTATTACGCACTGCCCATGTCAGAGGCAGAGTTGGACAAACCTGACCTGGTGCTACAGTGCCCCAGGAGGAGCTACAAAGAAAAACTGACCTGTGTCCTCTGACTCCGAGGACCAGAGGTATAGTGATTGTAATGAGGTCAACCAGCTGGACCTTACAGAATATGAGTTCCCTGATTGGGATGGTTATTATGGTCCAGTCAGGGAGCCCTGGCTGACAGATAAGAATGGGACTGTCAGACAACCCGTTCACTTTTAAGACCTGGCTCTGAGGAAACTGGTTCAGTGTTAAGGACTCTCCACATGTAAATAAAGGATGACTTGGTGACGGGATATTTATTAGCGTTTACAGGAAGGTATTCCAAAGAGCCCAAACAGCTGTAGGTGTAGACATGTTTTCCAAATAGAAAGTGGAATTAATAATAAACTAAAAGTCTGAGAAATGAAGAGTTTTGCCAGAGCGGTCAGACTGGAAGAGCTACAGAGGTGGAAAGGGGCAAAGCCTTGAAGTTTAAGCGCAAGAATGAAATTTCAAATTAAAAACCAAGAATCCAATGAAGTAGTTGGTTAGCTCACCGAGCTGCTGGGTTATCATGCCAATGTTTCGTTACCATGCTAGGTAACATCATCAGTGTGACTTCTGTGAAGCACTGTTGTTCTGTCCCACTTGTTTTTATTGTGGCCCAGTCTGTGGGAGTGAGTGTCAGTTCTGGGTCTTCTGTGCAGCGGTTTGTCTCTGGTTAGCTTGTCCTAGAATAGTTACTTTGCCATAGTCAAATTGATGGCCCACTTGGGGGTTTGTGTGTATGGAGATGAGGGAGAGTGGATCATGTTGTTTAGTTGCCATTCGGTGTTCGTGAAGTTGGATGGCTAGTTTTCTTCCTGTTTGTCCAATGTAGTGCTTGTTGTAGTTATTGCAAGGGAATTTGTATACCACGTTGGTCCTACATGCTGTGGCTATGGGTCCTTTGTCCTGGCAAGTAGTTGGCATAATGTAGCTGTTGGTTGGCATGCTACCATAATACCTAGTGGTCATAACAGCCAAATAGTTAATTCTAAAATGTTCTTCACAGGTTAGGTTGTCTGTTGGACAGGCATCAGTGGATGAAAATGATGGGGTAACTGTTGTTAGCAAAGACTTTGTGCAAGAGTTCTTCCTCTTCCTTGCACAGTTCTGGTGTGTTGCAGTGTGTCACAGTTGTTTTGAATAGTGCCCTTACACAGCTCGGTTTGTGGAGGTAGAGGTGATTGCTATTGTAGTTGAGAATCTGGACTATGTGGCTGAATTTCCTGTACACTTTATTATACAAAATCACTTGCAATAACTGCAAACAAACACTACATGAGACAAACAGGAAGCCACCCGACTTCATGAACACCAACTGGCAACTAAATGACATGCATCACTGTCCTCATCTCCATATACACAGACCCACAAGAGGGCCATCAATTCAACTATGACAAAGCAGCCTTTCTAGAACAAGCTAACCAGAGACATGTTGGAGGGTTCCTGGTATCCTAGTTTTCAACTAAAAAGGCCATCAACAAACACAAAGACATAGTGAACAAACCACTGCAGAGAAGACCCAGAAATGACAATCACCCCCACAGACCGTACCACATAAAAACCAAACGGGACAGAACAACAGTGCTTCACGGAAGTTGCACGGATGATGTTACCCAGCATATCGAAATATCTGCATGATAACACAGCAGCTCAGTGAGCTAACCAACCACCTTATCTATAACCCAAGCTGCAGATCTTCATGAAAATCCAATGAACTGCTAAAGGATAGGGATGATCAGCAAGTGAGACAACAAGGACAGCTGTGCTTTTGATGTGCTGAAATGTACAAAGAATAGGCAGCTTGGCAAAATGATCTTTGGAAAATATGAGGCAGAATGCACATTGATGATTTTTCAAGTGTTGAAATAGTTATTGAGATGGTATGTATGTAAGGATTATAAACTCAGTTTGTGTCAAATTAGGTGTCCAGTACAGCAGTCTAATGGAGTGATCAGACCTAGTCTTGTCTTTGATTGAGACCCTGGAAACAGATGTTATGTAAGGTAGCCAGATCAAAGGAGAGTTTATATTAAGGAAAGCCTTACCAAATGCAGGAGAACAATGACCTCAAATTATACCTGACAATGTGAATTGTAAAGGGTTAAATAACCTAATAACTTCATTTGTGGTTTTCTTTCTGTGTATCTAATATATCAGTCATGTTTGGTAAATCCAAGTACTAATTTATTTTTAAAATCAGGAATGTGATCAATTTGTTTCTTTGATATTCCTCATCAAATGAATGATGCATCATCGTACTTCATTACATAGGTTAGGTAACAGGTCATCAAAGAACAATGAGGCATCAGTTCTTCGGTGGGGTGGGGGATTCAATTACCCGTAGATTTTCTTCATGTGACTTCTGCAACCAAAATACAGATTTTAAAGTTGAAAAAGGAGCAGGAACACTTAAAGTTTCAAATCAGACCATGAGACACAACCTTGTAATTGGCCAAAAACTTAGACCAGTTGAAGGATAAGTATCTTTAATCAGTTTATTTGAACATGTTATAACAGACTTTTGGAACAGTTGGGATGTGAACCTGGACCTTCTAACCCAAAGGTTTAAAGATAGAGACACTACCACAGTGTCAGAAGATTCTAAGAGATTCTAATTTTTAACCAATCTCTTCAAACATGTTTTTGTACATCTATGGGACAGGTGAAACATGAACCTGGATTTGCAGTTCTAGAAGTAAGGACTTTACCACTTCACCACAAAAGCCCTTCCAATTGAATGCTGTGCTTATCATTTGTTTAATTTTTTTAATTACAAATACAGTTTTAACACTTTTATATGTTATACTTAAGGGTATAAGCATGTATTCATTCCATCGCCTCAAATTGCATGCTGTTTGTTCAGCCTGGAGGCCGTTTTGTTTGTTAAATTTGATATGCTAATTTTCAGATGTCCTTTGAGCATAACGTATCCTCTAATGCACATTATTTCAGGATATGCAGGGGAAAGATTTATTCAGTGTTCCTGTTAAAATTGTAGCACTTTGATTAATTTTATTCTTTAATGTAATCCTGTAACTTATGTTTTAAAACTCTATATCAGAAAATAGATTAATCCTTGACTGTTTTATTCACTCACCACTGGCCCATTATTAATAAATTTTAAATTGTATTTGGACCTTAAATATTCATTGCTGTTCATTTCTAACTCCTGTAGGTGGCAGCTGCAAGTGCCTTTGCACAGACTCTGAGACGTTACACATCCTTAAATCATCTTGCTCAGGCAGCCCGTGCTGTGCTGCAGAATACTGCACAGATTAACCAGATGCTGAGTGATTTAAACCGAGTAGATTTTGCAAATGTTCAGGTAATTAGCACTGCACCAGAAAAAAGCTCCAGGTCCAATCATAGCCATTTGAATTAGCTGATCTCAACCAAGTAGTGTTAAGGAAGCACTGGTCTGGATTTTATGTTGGTAATGAGGACAGAACTGTCTGTGGTTGCTGTCATTACTCATTTGAAACTGACAATGTGACTTCTGCAACCAAAATACAGATTTTAAAGTTGAAAAAGGAGCAGGAACATTTAAAGTTTCAAATCAGATCATGAGGCACAACCTTGTAATTGGCCAAAATATTAGACCAGTTGAAGGATAAGTATTTGAAACTGACAATTACATGTTTAAATGCAGAAGCTGGTGATTGCTGTGACTGAAAGCATGATTCTTTAGAAATTGAGTACAGGAGGTCTCCAATTGGAAATTTCTCTTTTATAATAAATTATACATATCTTCTGAAATTATTGAAGTTAATGATATTTTATCTTCTATTTTAATCCAATGTGTATGTCTCAAATCATTTATTTTGTTAAATAGAGTAAATTAAAAGTAGCGAACTTTTAACTTTCCTGTTTTTGTGTATGGGAATATTTTAATGTGACTTGCTGCTTACCTTACTGCTGCTGTATGCCGATTAACTCAGCACCAGAAAGAAACTACCATCATTAAAGTCTGCACCACAGAGATTGCTGTATCTTTGTTGGCAACCTTCTTTAAGTGTAGTGGAGGACGTCATTGCTTCTCCACTGACTGGAAGATCTGTCCATTGTATAGACTTAGTGCCCTGATTTAGGGAGAAAAAAAGGATGAACCAGATATTGCCTCATTTAATGGTTATCCTTTGATCCACTCCTGGAAATGGCGTTGTCAGTCAATGCTAGATTCCGCCTTGACCCTAATATCTAATGGTCAGTCACATTAAGAATCTGGATCAGTGGTGCTGGAAGAGCTCAGCAGTTCAGGCAGCATCCTACGAGCAGCGAAATCGACGTTTCGGGCAAAAGCCCTTCATCAGGATGAAGGGCTTTTGCCTGAAACGTCGATTTCGCTGCTCGTTGGATGCTGCCTGAACTGCTGTGCTCCTCCAGCACCACTGATCCAGAATCTGGTTTCCAGCATCTGCAGTCATTGTTTTTACCCAGTCACATTAAGAACACCAACTGTCCCATATCCTCAGATGTAGAATGATTCAGACCTCTCCTAATACTTGAAAAGAGCAAGAAAATAATAGTTGAGGAGGTGGAGGACACCACACATAAGATGTTATCTCTGAATCCAAGAGTGAAAGGAAGAATATAGAAACATAGAAGATAGGAGCATGAGCCTGCTCCGCTGTTCATCACCGTCATGGCTGATTATCCAACTCAATAGCCCAGTCCTGCTTTGTCTCTTTAACCTTTATTCCATTCACCCCAAGTGCTATATCTAGCAGTCTCTTGAATACATTGAATGTTTTGGCATCAACTGCTTCCTGTGCTAATGAATTCCACAGGCTCCCCACTCTTTGGGTGAAGAAATGTCTCCTCATCTCCATCCTAAATGGTCTGCCCCAGATTCTCAGATTGTGACCCCTGGTTCTGGATGCACCCACCATCAGGAACATCCTCCCTGCATCCATCCTGTCTAGTCCTTTAGAATTTTGTAAGTCTGTGTGAGATCCCCTCACTCATCTGAACTCCAGTGAAAATAATCCTAACATAGTCAATTCTCCACATGAGTCAGTCCCTCTATCCCTGAAACCAGTCTGGGAAACCCCTCATTGTACTCCCTTGAGAGCAGGAGCATCCTTCCTCAGAAAAGGAGACCAAAGCCGCACACACTATACCAGGTGTGGCCTCACCAAGGCCCTGTAAAGCTGCAATGACACATCCCCTTTCCTGTATTTGAAACGTCCCGCAATGAAGGCCAACATACCATTTGCCGCCTTTACCGCTTGCTGTACCTTCAGTGACTGGTGCATAAGGACACCCAGGTCCCGCTGCACTCTCCCCTCTCCCAATCTACAGCCATTCAGGTAGTAATCTGCCTTCTTGTTTTTGCTTCCAAAGTGAATAACCTCACATTTATCCCAGTTATACTGCATCTGCCATTGATTTGCCCATTCACCTAGCCTGTCCAGATCATGCTGAAAGATTTCTGCATCCTAGTCACAGTTCACCCTCCCACCTAACTTGGTATCATCTGCAAACTTTGAGATGTCACATTTTGTTCCATTATCTAAATCATTAATAACATTGTGGATAGCTGAGGTCCCAGCACCGTTCCCTGTGGCACCCTACTAGTCACTGCCTGCCAATTTGAAAAGGACCCATTAATTCCTACTCTTTGTTTCCTCTCTACCAACCAGTTTTTTTTAATCCATCTTAATACACTACCCCCAATTCCATGCACTTTAATCTTGCACAATAATTGTATGCAGGACTTTATCAAATGTTTTCTGAAAGTCCAAATGCACCATATCAACTGGCTCCCCTTGTCAACTACTGGTTACATCTTCATAGAATTCCCATACATTTGTGAAGCATGATTTCTCCTTCATAAATCCATGCTCCCTCTGTCTGACCCTGCCACTGCTTTCTAAATGCTCTGCTGTAATGTCCTTAATAATGGATTCGAGAATTTTCCCCACTACTGATGCTAGGTGACTGGTCAATAATTCCCTGGTTTCTCTCTACTTTTTTTGAGTATATGAGTGACATTAGCTACCCTCCAACCTGCAGGGATTGTACCAGAGGCTAGAGAATCCTGGAAGATGACCAATACAACTGCTGTTTCTAGAGCCACTTCCTTAAGTACTCTGGGATGTAGACTGTCAGGTCCTTGAGATTTATCTGCCTTCAATCCCCTCAATTTTTGCGGCACCATTTTTCTACTAATATTGATCTCCCTCAGTTCTTCCCTCGCATTAAATCTTGCATTCTCCAACATGTTTGGTATCTGATTCGTGTCCTCTCTTGTGAAGACAGACCAAAGTATATATTCACTTGCTCAGCCATTTCTTTGTCCCCTATTCTACATTTGCACATTTCTATCTGTAGGGGACATACATTTGTCTTCACTAATCTCTTTCTCTTCACATACCTATAGAAACTCTTAGTATCAGTCTTTATGTTCCCTGAAAGCTTCCTTTTGTACTGTATTTTCTCCTTCTTAATCAAATGGTAATAGTCCTATACATGTGCCATTTGCTGTTTATATTATATTAAAGCAAGTACCATATCAATATAGTAGCTAGAAAGTGTTAATCAACTTAGTTACAGGAAGACATGCAATAATACAGAACTTAAAATGCTTCAAGTTTAAAAAAAATTACTTTCCAATGCAATTACTGTTGTTATGTGGACACAACAGGATTCACATGACACACATAGCAGTGAGATCAGCAGTGTCTTTTTTGTGGTCTGCACTGTGGTACAAATGCTAGCCAGAGTAATAGGAAACTCTGTACTCTGTGCCATTATCATGGAATCTTTAATATCCATCTTGACCACAAGAGCAAACAAATAGATTCTAGTTGCCATTTTTTATCTAACCAATGCAGCATTTTCTCAGTACTGTATTTAGAGTACAGATGTACAGCACTGAAACAGACCCTTTGGTCCAATTCGTCCATACCGATCAGATATCCTAACCTAATCTGGTCCATATCTCTCTAAACTGTTTCTATTCACATGACCATCCAGATGACTTTTAAATATTGTATTGTACCATCCTCCTCCACTTCTTCTGGCAGCTCATTCCATACATGCACCACCCTCTGCATGAAAAAGTTTCCCCTTAAGTCCCTTTTAAGTTTTTCTTCTCTCACCCTAAACCTATGCCCTCTAGTTCGGGACTTTCCCACTCCAGAGAAAAGACCTTGTCTATTTACCCTATCCATGCCCCTCATGATTTTATAAACCTCTATAAGGTCACTTCTCAGTCTCCGTTCCAGGGAAGACAGCCCCAGCCTACTCAGCCTCTCCCTATAGCTCAAAAGCTCCCAAAACTAACAACATATTTGTAAATCTTTTCTGAGCCCTGTCAAGTTTCACAACATCCTTCCAATAGGAGGGACACCAGAATTGCATGCAATATTCCAAAAGTGGCCAAATCAATGTCCTGTATAGCCACAACATGATCTCCCAAGTCCTCCATTCAGTACTCTGACCAATAAAGGACAGCATACTAAATGCCTCCTTCATTATCCTATCTACCTGCGACTCTACTTTCAAAGAACTATGAACCTACACTCTAAGGAGTCTTTGTTCAGCAACATGCCGAGGACCTTACCATTAAGTGTATAAGCCCTGCTCTGATTTGCCTTTCCCAATGAAGCATCTCATATTTATCTAAATTAAACTCCATCTGCCACTGTTCAGCCCATTGCCCCATCTGATCAGAGGTAACCTTCTTTGCTGTCCACCAAACCTCCAAATAACTGTCAAATTCACCTGATGTCCTGAAGCAGAGCTTGAACCTACAAACCTCTAACTCTAAGATGCTATCAACCAAGCCAAACTGGCTTTTATGATTTGTCACTTGCACTTTCTCAGTTCAGTCAGAATTGATTCTGTATTGGTTATGAGTTCATGCAGTGTGAAACTAATCAGCAGAGCTAAATCAGCCTCTTGCTAATGTCTTTATGTCAATGAGAGAAATCCCTGGTAACATAGCTTGTCTTTTGAAAATCGGTTTGTACTTGAGCAGATGTACATGTAATAGTGATTTAATGGTTTTTTTCAGGAACAAGCTTCATGGGTGTGTCGTTGTGAGGATGGTGTTGTGCAAAGGCTGGAACAGGATTTTAAGATGACTTTACAGCAACAGAACTCCTTAGAGCAATGGGCATCCTGGTTAGACAGTGTGGTAACCCAGGTCCTCAAACCATATCATGGCAGTCCTAGTTTCCCCAAAGCTGCCAAACAGTTCCTGCTCAAGTGGTCCTTCTACAGGTAAGTCTTATAATATTGTTCTGCGTAGGTAGAAGTGGGTTATTAAATGAAAATATACTTGATAATGTGTCATGATGCACAGGAAATTTAATTACAGTGGTTGCAGTAAATCGTCTGTATCCACGAAATCATGAATTCGCCTAACCACACCAAAAATATAATTTACCAATAAAAAAAAGACGTTGCAGGCAAAAATCATGTATCAATGATTTTTAATTTAATTTCATCAATCACAGGGATTCTCAGGAACAGAACTCTCGCTGATATGGAGGAATGACTGTATTTGAATTTAAATATTATATCAATATATTTCACTCATTTGAACCAAACTACTAGTTTTATACAACGCATTTTATTTCTTGTGCTTTTATGTAAGTAATACTAATGAGTAAATGTCAAAACTTTGTACAGTTAACAACATTTGTTCTCTTTGTACGCTGTTTGGTTGTTATGAAGGGACAGTTCAATAAACTTGTTACCTCACCTTGAATAAAATAGTCCTTCAGCTGCAGATCTACTTTCTCAAATATGTCTGGTGTCATTTCTGAACTCAGTCATGTGGAGGAGAAGACAGAGTTGCATTTAAAAAAAATTTCATTTGGATCGCCCAAAAACCTTGGCAAACAATGGGTAACTTTTAAAATGTAGTCAGTTGTCTTGTAGTTGAACAAGAATAACATGTAACTTCAAACTATGCTGGTTAGACAAAGTGACATTCTTGTTCCTCTGGCATCCTCCATGTAGTGCTGGAGTGGGCTTCCTCCACACCTGCAGAGAGAAGTTAAGAAATTTTAATGTCATAATATTGGTAAATATCTCAAACTAAGCCACAATCTTCATGCAGTATAAAATGGAGTGAGTATGTCTGAGTGTTAGTCCTATTTTCATTGCTGGATGAAATTTTCAACACTCAAAGTTTCAAAATTTTAATTGTTTGGATGCAGTGGTTTGGATCTGATTATCTAAACGAAGTTATTTTAATGCACATCAGTACTCTGAAAGTTTTATTAATGTAAGTAGCATTGGGAGACTTGGATTCCTCTGATCTCCCACCACCTCCCAAATTCAGTTATCATTTTCGACAATAACTAATTGTTGATCCTGTGACTTGAATCCCAGAAAATGCTTCATCAATGCAAATTCATAGCTTGTATCTGAATATAGGATATGCTATCAGCACCAATAATTATTAAAATTATCTTATATAACTGTGGAATGGATATCTTTGATTTGGGGAAGTAAAATTGAAGTTGTTGGTGTCTTGTTTCATAGAACATAGAATATGACAGTGCAGTACAGGCCCTTCAGCCCTCGATGTTGCTGTGAAACCAATTTGAAGCCCATCTAACCTACACTATTCCATCATCATCCATATGTTTGTCTAATGACCGTTTAAATGCCCTTAAAGTTGGCAAGTCCACTCCTGTTGTAGACAGGGCATTCTATGCCCTTACTACTCTGAGTAAAGAAATTATCTTTAACATCTGTCCGATATCTATCACCCCTCAATTTAGTTATGTCCCCTCATGCTAGCCATCACCATCCTAGGAAAAGGCTCTCACTGTCCATCCTATCTAATCCTCTGCTCACCTTATATATCTTTCTTAAGTCACCTCTTAACCTTTTTCTTTGTAATGAAAACAGCTTCAAATCCCTCAGCCTTTCCTTATAAGACCTTCCCTCCATACCAGTCAATATCTTGGTAAATCTCCTCTGTACCCTTTCCAATGCTTCCACATCTTTTCTATAATGCAGCAACCAGACTTACGCAACACTCCAAGTGCGACCGCACCAGAATTTTGTACAGCTGCAACATGATCTCATAGGTCTGAAACTCAATCCCTCTACCAATAAAAGCTAACATGCCATATGTCATCTTAACAACTCTACCAAGCTAGGTAGCAACTTTCAGGGATCTATGTACATGCACACCAAGACCTCTGTGCTCATCCACACTGCCAAGAATCCTACCATTAGCCCAGTACTCTGCGTTCCTGTTACTCCTTCCAAAGTGAATCACCTCACACTTGTCCACCTCTCAGCCGAGCTCTGTAGCTTACCTGTGTCCCTCTGTAACTTGCAACGTTCTTCAGCAGTGATCACAACTCCATTGACCTTTGTGTCATCTGCAAATTTACTAACCAATCCTTCTACACCTTCATGTAAGTCAGTTATAAAAATGACAAACAGCAGTGGCCCCAAAACAGATCCTTATGGTACACCACTAATTACTGAACTCCAGGATGAACATTTCCCATCAACCACCACCCTCTGTCTTCTTTCAGCTAACCAGTTTCTAATCCAAACCGTTAATTCAAGCTCAGTCCCATACCACCATATTTTCTGCAATAGCCTACCATTGGGAACCTTATCAAAGGCTTTACTGAAATCCACATACACCACATCAACCACTTTACCCTCATCCACCTGTTTGGTCACCTCAAAGAGCTCACAAGGTTTGTGAGGCATGACCTACCCTTCACAAAACCATGTTGACTATCCTTAATCAACTTATTCCTTTCCAGATGATTATAAATCCTATCTATTAAAATTGTTTCCAACATTTTACCCACAACAAAAGAAAGGCTCACTGGTCTATAATTACAGATTGTCCCAACTTCCCTTCTTGAACAAGGCGACAACAGTTGCTTTCTTCCAGTCTTTTTGCACTATTCCTGTCAACAATGATGACATAAAAATCAAAGCTGAAGGCTCTGCATTCTCCTCCCTAGCTTCCCAGAGAATTCTAGGATAAATCCCATCTAGGCCAAGGGACTTATCCATTTTCACACACTCCAGAATTGCTAACACCACTTCCTTGTGAATCTCAACCGAGTCTCGTCTAACAGCCTGTATCTCAGTATTCTCCTCAACAAAATTGTCTTTTTGCAGTGTGAATACTGATGAAAAATATTCATTTAAGCCTCTCCTCAGACTCCACACACAAGGTCTCACTACTGTCCTTGACTGGCCCTAATCTTACTCCCATCATTCTTTTATTCCTGACATACCTATCGAAAGCTTTAGGGTTCTCCTTGATCCTATCTGCCAAAGACTTCTCATGTCCTCTCCTGGCTAACTTTCAACTCTCAAGTGCTCTAACTGAGCCTCCACGTCTCATCCTCACATAAGTCTCCTTCTTTCTCTTGACAAGAGATTCAACTTCTTTAGTAAACATGCTGTGTTAAACTGTATCCAGTATGTACACTTCCACAAGTCTCCTGGTAAAAAACTATGACTAATTATTTCTCTCAAGATCGTTTTCATATTGACAGTAGATAGGTAATTTGGCTCCTTCTTGGGTTACAAAGTCAACTCCAATAAATCCAAGACTAAGACAGTCTCGAATCCACTCTTGAAATCTTTCCCTTTAAACATAGAAAATAGAAACAGAAGTAGGCCATTCGGCCCTTTAAGTTTGCTGCACCATTCGTTATGATCATGGCTGATCATACAACTGAGTAGGAACAAATTACTGCAGATCCTGGGATCTGTACTGAAAACAAAAAAAAATGTAAGAAATCACAGTGGATCAGGCAACATCTGTGGAGAGACAATTAGCTTATGTTTCAAGTCTTGATGATATTCATCAGCTCTGCTAAGTAATTTGATAACCATGTTTAGAATCATGATGGTGGATAAGGACAAACTTTTACCATTGGCAGACCTGCATTTAAGAACCAGAGGACACCAGTTTAAGGTGAATGATTACATGAGACACACCATTTTTATACAGTGAGTGGTTAGGATTTGGATTGCCAGAGAGGGTGGTGGAAGCAGATTTCATTGAAGATTTTAAAGTCAATTAAATGAACACCTGAACAAAGAAAAAAAATAGCAGCATGTGGAGAAAGGTTGCAGGGTAAAAAACTAATTAAATTGCTCTTGCAGAGAGTGGCACAGTGGGCTTAATGGTCTTCTTTTGTGCTGCAAACATTTTTATCATTCAATCATACCCTCCATCTAATACATTTCCCGTTAAGATTAGATAATTAAGGAGTAGGTGGCAAGTGGAAACCAGCTGTAAAAACACTTCTTCTTTATGTTGTCTTCTTTCCAAGCCAAAAGCTAATGTTGGATGCTTATAGGTTTCCAGAATGACGTATGCTTTTAGAAAATTTGTAGTGAGGAACTCTTATTAATAAAACATTTAACAGCACTTCAGAAAGAACTGTTCTATTTACTTTAGTTCAATGGTGATTCGGGATTTAACTTTAAGGAGTGCAGCAAGTTTTGGGTCCTTTCATCTTATTCGCCTTCTATATGATGAATACATGTACTATTTGATAGAGCATCGTGTGGCACAGGCAAAGGGAGAAACACCCATTGCTGTCATGGGTGAGGTAAGTTGTATGTAATCTTCTGTCTCCATTTTGTTCTCATAATTGCATATGTTTTAATTTGTTACATGCTAATGTGGCAATTTTAATCTTCATGCTAAACTCTCACTGATATTATTTGCCAAATCTTTAATCGCTGCATCAATTGTTGAAATACTGTTTACTTTTTGAAATACAATGGATAAATAATTGTTAACTGTATTGTATAAAAATAGTGTAAAATGCATTGTTTTAAATCTATACTCCTAAAGAATGACAAGTTCATGCAAAATACAATGTATTTTAAATTCACGGTTTGATTTTGCAAAACATGTGGTAGAAGTATTTATTGTAAAATTAAATGATTAAACACAAAAGTATGTCATGTAGTACTCAACTGCTAGAGCTGCTGGTCTAGTTCTCTTCCACTTTTGCAATGCAATGAGTTAAAGGCAAAATAAGACACGTTTCTTCTTTTAATGTAGTTTGCTGATCTAGGACGGGCTTTAAACCCTCTGGATCCTGACAAAGGTAGGCAATGTACTTGAACACAAAAAGCAAATCCACATTTATGTTTATTTTATAACTGAGTTTGTAGTATTGGAAGATTTCTAAACTTTGGGACAGGTTGATCATTTATGCAAATTTGGAGAGTGAGAGGCATTGCCTTTCATCCTTTCTCTGATTTGGGTATTTATGTTGATTCAACAAACACAACCACTTAATTGAGAATGATGAGTACCTCATGTCCTGGTACTGAATGTTGTGGTTGTTCATTGCTGCGAAGTGCAGTCATTTTTCCTTAGCAACATCCTTTCACCTCCTTAAAGTATTTCTGTGCAAGTAAGTTTTTTTTGAATTTTTTGATGTGTGATTCCATATGGAAGATAAATGTGTAAATATTCAGAGGTATGCAAAGATAGGAATGAAATTAGATTGGTCACAACATCTAACTAATCTTGTTGTTTGGAATGTGTATGGAGTTGCTCAGGTTATATATATCCCAATGTTAACAATGGGTTAGAGTAGAATAGAATCCCTACAGTGTGGAAATAGGCCTTTTGGCCCAACAAGTCCACACCAACTCTCAAAAGAATAACCCACCCAGACTCATTCCCCTCCCCAATTATCCTACATTTACCCCTAACTAATGCACCAAACCTGCACATATTCGGATTATGGGAGGAAACCCACGCAGACGCTGGGAGAATGTGCAAATTTCACACAGACAGGTGCCCAAGGCTGGAATCGAACCCGAGTCCCTGATGCTGTGAGGCAGCAGTGCTAACCACTGAGCCACCATGCCACCCATAATGAATTACAGACAGCACTTCAGCTTCCCCCTCATTGCAAACCCAATTCAAGCCCCAGTGAGACTTGAACCCACAGTCGCTGGCACTGGAGAGCAGTGCCTTCTCCATTAAGCCACTGGGGATGCCTCCAAGTGCTACAGTTTCCTCCCACAATCCAAAGATGTGCAGGTTAGGTGAACTGGCCATGCTACATTACCCATGGTTTTCAGGGATGTGAGGGTTAGGTGTATTAGTAAGGGGTAAATGTAGGGTAATAGGGTTGGGAAATGGATCTGGGTGGGTTTCTCTTTGGAGAGTCGGTGTGGACTTGTTGGGTCAAATGGCCTTTTTTCCACATTGTAGGGATTCTCTATGATGGGTTTAAATTATTGATCATGTAAAGAATAAGCATCAAAATAGACTGGTTGAGATGAATGGCCTATTTATTTACAGGGTGTAATTTATGTCTATGTGTCATTGTCATTGAGCTGTTTATTTTTTAAACACACACTCCTCATTGCCAATCATCCTTTACTGTCTGAAGTCTCTCAAAATGTCATCACCTCCCAGATTTGTGATGGGTTTTTTTTCCTGTAATGCCATGCAGTCAGCTTTCCACTCCTGTCCAGTACCAAAGCAGCTATGAGTAAAGTTGCAAATGGCATACTGCATGACTGTGGATATCATCCTGCCAGTAGACTTTACTATAATCAACCACACTAGTCTCATTCAATGTCCCTTGTGTTGTCAGGCACAGTGGGACTGATTTCACTTGGATCTGCTGTTATCTATTTGATCATCGCCATTGCATCTCCAACAATGGTTTTTCTCCTAGACAGCTCTCTTGAAGATCAAAAGATCTTTGGCCTGCCCTTCTTCACCTATCATGGAATCATCTTTTATGTGGTGCTATCAAAAATCAACTCTACCTTCTCACCCCCTGTTTTGATCTTTCCATTGCTTTTCTATTTGCCCAACATTCAGCCCCAGATTAGCCACAATTTTCTCCTGATGAACATTGGGGAGACCAAACCCATTATCTTCAGCTCCTGTCCAAGATTTGTACCTCAATTATTAATTCTATTCCCTACCTCAGTATGCTGTTCAACCTTAATCTGATTCCTGCCTCAAAGCACCAAGATTATCTGTATATCTTACCATGCAGTAGATGCCACTCAGCCATCTAATCTGTTTTTGCCAGATTTCTGGTCCTCAAATGTTCAAATTTAGAGTTCTTATCCTTATATTTAAATCACTTTGTGATCAGTCTGCTTCCCATATCCCCTACAACCCACCCTTCTGTCTTGGCAACTTACCCTGCCACCGCAGGAATTGCAAAACCTGTGCCCACACCTCCTCCCTCAACTCCATCCAAGGTCCCAAAGGAGCCTTCCACATCCATCAAAGTTTTACCTGCACATCCACCAATATCATTTATTGTATCCGTTGCTCCCGATGCGGTCTCCTCTACATTGGGGAAACTGGACGCCTCCTAGCAGAGCGCTTTAGGGAACATCTCTGGGACTCCCGCACCAATCAACCACACTGCCCTGTGGCCCAACATTTCAACTCCCCCTCCCACTCAGCCGAGGACATGGAGGTCCTGGGCCTCCTTCACCGCTGCTCCCTCACCACCTGACGCCTGGGGCAAGAACGCCTCATCTTCCGCCTCAGAACACTTCAACCCCAGGGCATCAATGTGGACTTCACTAGTTTCCTCATTTCCCCTTCCCCCACCTCACCCCAGCTCCAAACTTCCAGCTCAGCACTGTCCCCATGACTTGTCTTACCTGCCTATCTTCCTTTCCACATATCCACTCCACCCTCCTGACCTATCACCTTCATCCCCTCCCCCACTCACCTATTGTACTCTATGCTACTTTCTCCCCAGCCCCACCCTCCTCTCATTTATCTCTCCACCCTTCAGGCACTGCACGATTTTACTGCTCCTCGATGCTGCCTGAACTGATGTGCTTTTCCAGCACCACTCTAATTTAAACTCTGGGTTCCAGCACTGCAGTCATTGTTTTTACCTTGCTTCCCATATCTGTAGCCTCTCCTAGTATATCATGCCCTATCTCTACAGCTACTTGTACTTCTGTCTCTCTCTCTCTCACCTTTTAAAAGCTTTGCCTTCGGAAAGCTCGACTGGGCTCCATGTCCTGGTTTTATAAACAATCTCACCTCTTTTCCTCCCCAAAGCCCACTGCTTAGCTTTCATCTTTGTCACCTTTAAACTTCTTATGTCTCTTGCTTAGGATATTTTTCAGTTTTAAAAGCACTGTATAATTCCTAGGGATTTTGTTTTTAATAATTTCAACCATGTTCATCGTTATGCCCAGCTTTTAATCTAAAGCTTTTGTATAAAGTAAATATTCCTTGAATGGTTTTTGTGGAGGAAGAGTAAATTATTAATTTAGGTGATTCTGAATTTGTATCATTTTTTCCTTTTAAATCACCTTAATCAGATGAGGAGGAAGAGGAAGAAGAAAGTGATGATGACAGTCAACAGGAAATTCCAATGGACAATGAACCAACATTAGTAACAGATGCCATGGAGCCACCAGCCAAATTACCACGGACAGATTCAAGGGGAGTGTTCGTCCAAGCACCACCAACCAACTGAGAATAAAACGTAGGACAAAAATCAGAAAGCTTTTGCTTGAATTTAATGCAGTTCGCTCACTACCCATGGCACTTAATTGCCATTGCATAGAAAGACATTGTCTATAGTTATCACGAATCTCAAACATCTGCCAAAATTATTTTAGTTCAACATTTATTTATATGAGTTATATTAAAAATAAAGAAGAAACATTTGGGCACTAGGTGTAGAGCATGTTGGTAAATGAATATCTTCACACAGTTACAAATTTAAAGCCACTCAGCTCACAAGAAATATAGAAACTGAAGCTTTACAAAGCTCAGGATCATGCTGCATTCTGCTGCTTACATTCTTTCTTTGAAAACCATGCCAGCCAGGCAAGTCAGTAACCTATTGCCCAAATACTACAATTTCATCTCATTCAGCTGCATTTACTTTTATTTTCGTAACCAAAACATTGCATCCACGAGTATTGTTTGCTGCCACTGGAATAAACAAAAGGTGAAATGAAAAATCCCACTAGAATTTCTAAGAGAATTTATTTCAAATTAAATTAGGTCTGTTTATAAGTGTGCTACTAAACATTGTACAGGTATAGGAGCTAGTGTGTTTAACATGTGGGCCCCTGATGCACCTTTAATTAAAATAAAGTCTGAAACTAACTAGACTATTGAGTCAGTTTACACATGTTATTTTAAATATTCACATTTTAAAAGAATTACAAGCTGTTTGATCACACAAGTAGCTTCATTCAGCAAAAATAAACAACTATATCCTACTGCCAAGAAAGCACAGATTGAACTGGGAACATAACATTGAGTTGAATCAAAGATTACTCATTCTAGATTGACAAGTATGATGATACTTTCACACCAATAAACCTCTTGTAAGCCAATCTTGGAGACGTTCCTCTGCTTATTTTATAGGTTTTTATCTTTAATATGTTAGTTTGTTTTACAAGTTAAACATATTTATTAAGACACATTTTGAAAGGCTACGCATTAGCTTGTGCAGTGGCAGCAGTTATAACAGAACACTGACTTTACACATTTGCATTATTTTTCTTTGACTTTCCCACAAATAAATTAGTAACCATTTGGATTTCTCTTTATCTGTACTGCTCATAGAATGAAAGTTTATGTCAAGTGAAACCTAAGAAATACGATCCATTTTTCCATGTTATTATATCCTTTAACTCAGTGTCCTTCTTAAGGTGGCCCTAATTGCTGGTGATGGGCTTGAAGAATTGACCATTACATAGGACATAATGAGGCACTTTTCTCGAAGGAAATAGGGATTTTGGGCTGAAAGTGTGTTGCACAGTCACTTTCTATTCCTGGTGTTTCATGGGAGGTACATCAGACTTGTGAGTTGGAGATGAATCTGGAGTCCTAGAGAGGCTAGAAAATTGGAATGAGCTCACTGGAAGTATTAGCTAAGTTGTATTATCTCACAGGTTGCAAACTAAAGCTTTTATAGGTATTTTCTGTCCACTACAAAATGTAACACAAAGGAAGACAGGAATTTAGGCAATGGGGAGAAAAGTATTAAGATGTAAATCCTTTGCCAATAATATGATTAGGTCAATGTTCAGTAAAATTTAACTAACACTAATTTGCTGGTGTATTGACATAACTTTCAGGAACTGTCATATTTTCCTGTATGATTTGTTGATGTAGTTTAATCATTTATGTTGCAATATTTAATGGAATTTTAAGTTTCCAGATTGATTATTCTTGTTCTGTTCTGCAAGGATGGCCCATTAAAATGTTACAGTAAAAGGGATAGAGCTTAGATTGTTAGCACTTTATTCTCCATGCTCTTCTCAGGCAGAGGCCTTCTGATCTTTTCTATACTGAACGTGATTTGCAAGTCAATGAATTGAAATCACAAACAATTATTATGAAGAGCCCTGTTGAACGCTATCAATACTCATTGTACATATTACATCAAACTTGATAAAGATCACTAGATGACACCAGCTGTACTGATATAAGTGCAAAATATTTATTTTTTCAATCTACCTGCTGAATTATAGTTTAGCATCAACTTAAAGCACAGTCACAAACAAGGGCAAACCTCTATTCAGATTTCAAAATTAAGCTTGTGTTTTTTTTAAAAGTTCACTTAATCCAACCTGAAAAATATTCAGAATCAGCCTTATATGTGAACGTATATATGTAAAACAAAACCGTGCTGATTCATCAGGCATCACTGCCTTCTATAATTATGAAAATAATGAACATCCTGGGAAATATTATTAATGGAGAAATTGTATTGCAACAAACTTTTGAGCTTGTTATATTTCTGACTACCATGTTTTCATTTGGAGCAGTGTCTTTATCGAAAATTGACTTCCTTAACTGAAACAAAGCTCTATCCAACTAACCATTAAAAATGTAGTAAATAACAAGTTTTAGTCTTAGGGACTCCTCCTTGTCAGTAGGGAAAAACCCAAAATACTTGCATTTTAAAGAAAATTATACTTTTTTTTCATTTTTTTTCAGTTTCTGCTTTCTCCTGAAGATACTGACCCATGTTGGAATATAATCCAATGGTGACAGTGCTGCAGTGTCTTCACCCATATGGTCATTCTCAATGTTTGAGCCTGGCCAGTGGGTGTCAACAGGCTATTGACAATGTGTGACATCACAATTGAATTTGATTCTGTCTTTAACCCATGTATCCATGCACATTTTATAGTAGGAAACACTAGATAATAATCAGACAACTTTTTCACTTTGCTAGCCTTTCACATAACCTCCTCTGTCAAGGCCTGTGTGGTCACTATCCATTGATGATTATCTTGTTTTGAATTCTTTTATCTCCTCACTCTTCTTTCTTTCCGTTAAATAATCAGTGATGAACTGAATTAGATTTTGTTGTCTTTCAGAAATCTATCTCTTAAGTGATGCCAGAATGTAAATTCATATGAGGATTTCCTACTTGAGAGCCCAATGCTGTCATGCTACAAAGCATAGTCTTTAAGCTTGTAAGAAGAGCTAAAAGAAACACTCTGCAGTCTTTGAATTACTTTATAATTTATGCAGGAAGAGTGCAACAGATCCCAAAGAGTAATCTAATAATGTGTTTTTATAAATTTAAGGTTACAAACCAATGCTTTGCCTCACTAAGGTTGACTTTTCACCTGGTCCAAAGTCTAATTCTGAATATTAATTCTAAATAATGACCCACACAATATTAAATTGGCTGCAAGACAAGAACAAAAGGAGCAAAAATCAATAGGTGGCACAGCCTTATTAGTTGAAGCGAGAACACTGAAGCCACTCAGAAATTGGGCAGGTTATCAGCTCATCAAAATGCAAAACATATCACCTCAGTACCAGGTGCAGGAATTCTGTGTCGAAAGTTCCAGTGGTTATGATTCACTCACTGTCAAAAATATGCTTTTAAAGTGTAAATCATAGCCATAATGGTCATGCTTCAACTAATAGAAAATATCAGTAGAAACCAAGAAATTGTTGACATATGTCTTGTTCAGCTGTGATCAACAAACTTTGTTACAATTCCAATTTTCTTTACTTTTAAAATCTACACACAATCAAAAAGGATATTTAAATATTTAGTGAATGTAAAATGGATTGAGTAGTTGACCCTTCAAATTAACCTGTTTTGGAGGTAATTTATTGGGCTTTAATTGTATTCTGATCAATTAATTCCCACAACATGATTGACCCAGAAGGAATACATTAGTTTAATGGCTGACATTGATGCTTTTTGTCTTTGTAATCCTCTGCCAATAAATGTTCATTCACCTGTTAACATACATAGTCTCCCTCCCTGCACTACTGTCTAGTGGTGTCAACAAAAATGATTTGCCCATGTATCCTCACGTGACACCATTAAAAATAACAAAGTATTATTTCAGTGCAGCATGAGCTACAGCTTTGCCTAGGCAGGTGCTGAGCAGTCCTTCCCATGTTGTATCTAACGCAATCATTATTGGATGATTGAAGTAATCTTCTGACATACAGGTGGAAATTCCTCACAAGGGAATTTTAAAAATTTAAATGAGAAAAAGCGTTTTTTTTCAAAAAGGAAGCTATGGTCATTTTCTTCTGTTAATATTTAAGCTTAATGATTAAACAGGAGCAGAACCATGAAGTTTCGATCTGTGAACCTCACTGTCTGTGCCACAAGGTCTGTTTCTTTAGATGTGCTTTTCTCCCTGCAACTGATTCAAGTGACCATCATATTGAGAGGTTACTGTATTTGGATACTTGGTCAGTCAAGTCAAACTTGAGTGCAAAATACTGAAGCTGTAAATGGATGACTAATTCAATGCTGAAAAATTTCCTCTCTTAAATTAGATCTGGTAAAGGTACCTCATATAAACATGCATTTTACACTACTAACAGGATCCTGTTAGTAAACAACCCAAAAAAAGGAAATTATTCAAACTGCTCTTTATCAAATAATTGCTTTACTTTGTGTTAGTAAAGCAAGAAATAGGTATTAATTTCACTTGTGTTGGTGTCATTAAACTATATTAAAACTACACAACAGCAGGTGACCTCATTCTCTACGATATGGTATTTAACTTGTCTTAGGAAAATAATATAAAGAAATTCAGTTCTGTTAGACATGTTATTTCTATTTTTATTTGAATGATGATTCTTGGCAAGACTGAAGTGTAAAATAACAGATCAAATCCTGTTTTCATATTTTATTTTGGGATTCTACTAAAAGCATTAAATAGTGACTTTGATAGTGAAAGGGAAAGTAAAGGTTGGTGAAGGACGAAGTGTTGTAAAAATACTGAATTTCCCTTTACCTGAATGAAAAAGAAGTGCAATAAGATTGAAATGGCAGGTAACTTAATGGTGTAATAAAATGTTTTTGGTAACAGAAAAAGGTGACCAATATATATCTTTTAAATCTTCTTAAAATGTTATCTTTGATAGAGTTTAATTAGATTTTATTTTAGATCACAGTTATTTTAAGAAAACAATTAAGTCCAAGTAATCTTGGTTCTAGTTCACCTGTGTGATGATCTGAAAAACTATTTAGTGCTATGGTTTACTTCTCCAGTCTAGATTAGTGTTCTTTCCAAAGCTTAAAGATGAATCTAACTGGCTTCTTTCAATATGATGATGAAATTTATATGGAAAGCTCCCTTGTAAGTACAAGGTTATTTGACTAGACTTTTCCATGGTCTTGTCATGCCTGAAGAAGCCAGTGTGGGCCCATAGCCAGACTCTCAAACAAAAGCTGAGTTCCCTTAAACCTCTTGTGACTGATAGTCTATTTTGTCTGTGTTTGTTTTCTTCTTTTCCAAGTACAATTGAACAGGTTTATTCTCTGTTTCATTAATATATCCATTTAGTACTGATTTGATACAAGATCTGAGAATTGTGGCCAGCCTCAAAAGAGAGAGAGAAAATTAGATACTTTGTTATAAAACCAAAAAGTGGTAGCAATTTGCATTATGTTATACCTTTGTTCAAAACCTAGGGACACTGTTACTGGTTGTATATTTAATGGGAAGCTTTTGTTCACAGATGTACAAATTGAATTATAATTGAGTACTGTGGGCCAGATGGCAACAATTAAACAGGCCTGCCGAGACCTTTGAAGGCTCCAATTTTTGGATTGACAAGAGCAGGAGCTTTTAGGCACACTCATCCATTTGTACACACTATAACTAACATTGGCCTGATGTGCCTCTGTTTACATCTATCTTTAACCTATCTGTTGACGCAATTATATTTCCAATTTCAAATGCAATGTCGCCTCCTCATCTGCCATTTCCTCTTTTTCCTTCATAATCAGACAACCTGATTTTCTCTTAAATATACGTGGGGTCTGGGAGAGACAATGTTTGTATTCAGATTGTCAGTCCTGGAGAACATGTATTCACTTGAAACGTATTATAAAACCTAGCACATGTTATGCTGGATTGAAAAGATGAATGTGAGAGCCATATTTACGATCTTCTCATGTAAATTGCATGTACACACCAAAAAGGCTGCTTCTCATCTGAACACTCCTCCTGCATTAAACCTTTTTCATCTTGAAGTCATGCAAGTGATGTGATCATCCACAACTCCTGCATATAACATAACACATTACAGTTCATTTTCAACACTCAGGTAAAAACTATTCATTTCACTATTAAGTTGAGTATTTTCGATAGTTAATCATCAATTAGTTACTTGTTCCTGCAACTTTTTAAATACTTCCTGTGAGTCTTATAGTTGTTTCTGTTTTGAAGCCCTGGTGTTGGGACAGTGAGTTTGGTCAGGTTATGTTCTTGGAGAAAATACAAACCTTTTTTTTTGCTGCTGCACTTGAATTTACCTTACCTTCAGTCACTTAACATGCATACATTTTTGCACCTAGCTTTGCTAGTAGATTGTATTAGTGCTAGACTTGTCTCTTCATAGTTAGTTGATGATGACTCATTATTAAAATATCAAAAACAGATTGGAAAAAGAAATGCTGTTTTCACTTGGTCCACCACACAATAGCACAATACAAGAAAGCAGTTTGAACTCAAAAGTCAAGAACATAATCATTCTAGGTCAGATAGAGACATGAGTAAGGCATTATAGCCACTCCTAAACTAAAGCACAAACCAAAATGTGTCAACGTAGGTTTAAATACAGGGTGTTAGATCTTCTACTGTTCATACTAATTTATGTAGTTTTCTTCATAAATCTTCAATTCCCATTGGCCTCAGAAATCGGTCAGAGAAAACTGTCCCTCTTTTGTAATCAGATATTTTCCTACTACGAACACTTCAGGTATCTCAGATGTGGTGGTGCTGGTGTTGGACTGGGGTGGACAAAGTTAAAAATCACCAGGTTAACCTGGTGTTGTGTGATTCTTCACCTAGTTGCAAAGTACTGAGACAAACTCAGTAATCCTCCTGATCTAGCAGTGATTTCACTTTCTTCACCAATTGATGTCAGTCTTAATCACCACTCAACCAAGATCAGGTCCAAGTTTCTTCTGTGAAGCTAATTAATGAATGACCATCCCCTTTGAAAATGGGATTGTAGTATCGCGTTGCAATTTTTTCTTTCTGTAAGCCCCCACCCTCAACCAGTCAAAAATTATTTCTACTGGAGAGGAATTAAAATGTTATATTTATCTGTTTTGATGGTAAGAAAATTCACTCAAATTAATATAATTTCAATGTGGAAAGTTTAGTATAAAGATCCTTTCCATCTCACCATGAGCCAAGACACTGTCCTGAGCCTGTTAGATCATATCCAAGATTAAATAGAAAAGTAGAATCAGTTTTCCTTAGATCAAAGCTTTTGACAATGTACCCAAGTAACTATTTCACCTCCATCATAATTATCTAAATGCTACCCAAGTAAAGTGACTATATAGTTTTCGTAAAGTATAATTGCTGCTGTTCATTTTCTAATTAAATGTCAATTAAACTAAATTGAAGAGAACCACTTAAAATATCTGAAAGTAAGTTGCTAAAAATCCTTCTGCACCATCACTGCCCACAGCATTTAATTTGTTTAGTTTCTCACCAGTTCTTTCACCCTTCTCTAGATGTGTTGACTTGAGGATGAGGCTGAATTTTCTGCATATTAATTCTAACTAGTTGGGAAACTCACCCTAAATTGCCAGTATATCACAAGGTCCAATATACCTTTGGGGTAGGCATTATTCATGTGCAAGTCTTGATTGCAGGAGGGAATCAAGCAGAGCTCAAGTTTCCTCTCTTCTGATATTGGAGTGTGGGTACTGGTCTGCCACAACAAATACAAGACGGAAGTCAAAACTATTTGAAGCTAAATAGTTTAAAGTCTGCAATGATTTGTTAATCTTTAGAGGGTGATAAAATTCAAATACAAAATATATGGAGTGCAGCAGTTCCATTCCTCCTGTGAATAACCATAACTTGTAACTTGAGTTGCATTGATGAGAGTGTGGTGCTGGAAAAGCACAGCAGGTCAGGCAGCATCCAAGGAGCAGGAGGATTGATGTTTTGGGCATAAGACCTTCATCGGGAATTGACATCCATTTTTTGGGGTTTTTTTGTATACTCAGTACAAACTAACCATGGAATTTTCAATAACTTTTCACTCTTAACTTAATCAATATGTGAATATCTGATTCTGGTATTGAGTAGTTCAACATCTCGGTGTCCTGGATGTAAGTTTGCTCACTGAGCTGGAAGGTTCACGTTCAGATGTTTCGTCACTATACTAGGTAACATCTTCAGTGATCCTCCAGACAAAGCATTGCTGATAATTCCTGATTTCTATTTATATGTTTGGGTTTCTTTGGGTTTGTGATGTCATTTCTTGTGGTGATGTCATTTCATATGGTGATGTCATTTCCTGTTTTTTCTGAGGGGTGGTGAATCAGGTCCAAGTCAATGTGTTTGGCTTGGACCTGAATTACCACCCCTAAGAAAAAGGACCGGAAATGACATCACCACAGGAAATGACGTCACCAACCCAAAGAAACCCAAACTTATAAATAGAAAGCAGGAATCATCTGCAATGCTTTCCAGAGGCTCACTGAAGATGTTACCTAGTATGGTGACAAAACATCTCAATATGAATCTTCCAGCTCAGTGAGCAAATCAACATCCAGAACCTCAACCTGAGCTACAAATCTTCTCAAAACTCACTATGTCAGTGTCCACCCAAAATTGAAATGTCTGTTTGAGTTGTTTGAACATAAAAAGAAAACC
The DNA here is from genome assembly GCF_020745735.1 of Hemiscyllium ocellatum. NCBI lineage: Eukaryota > Metazoa > Chordata > Chondrichthyes > Orectolobiformes > Hemiscylliidae > Hemiscyllium > Hemiscyllium ocellatum. The sequence continues at coordinate 13,553,358 of NC_083445.1, read as the reverse complement.
ATTAACTTGTCAGGTTGGAATGTGAATGGACGTTTCATTTGTGATTATGTAAAAGATACTTAATTTATAAGGATAGTAAATATTTAACTTTTAACTTTTTAATGCTAGATAGAATATCTGGAGGTCTTGCCTGTTCTGTGGGAAAGAGAACGTACTGATTGTGCCTTTAAATTACATGCTTTGCAGAATACTAGCATATAGTTACCATATGTGTTCGACGTCACTAGCTTATCATATTTATCATTTAATCCAGTGACAGCTGTCCCCTAGCAAGAGCAAGTTCAAGACCTTGAATTCACATTTTATTGCTCCCTAAAGTACACACTTCTCCAGTTTGAGCTAGCTATTCCTAAGGGAAGAGAGAGGAAATGAAATTACAGGTTCCTGTGGTCAATGAAGAATGAACATTGATGGTACAGGAAGCTCAGATGAATAGAAAAAAAAACCTTCACTGTGATAAAATAAAAGTTATTCTTTGACTTTTCTTCTAAATTTTAAATCAGTAACCCTTTATGAATGACCTCTTTGGTTGGTCTTGGTTATAGTTGGTTCATATATTTGTGACGACATTCTGAGTGTCAGTATATTGATGATCACTGTCACAGTTGACGGAGAGGCCTTGTGTCCAGACTTCAGGTAAAGTTTGAGAACCGAAACTCTAGTGGGAGAAACATTTTGGATGTTAACATGTGAAAGCCTCAGAAAGAAGTAGTTATTGTTATTAAGTATTTTATAACTTAAACTGAATCGAATGGATGTGGCATCTCTCAAAAAATTGCTAGTGAACTTCTTTCAAGTTGTCAATGTTGGTCCTGAGATCCAAGTGCAATAGTACAAATACCAACTGTCCATTCTGAATGTTACATAAGAAAACAGTCTTGCAGCTCACTCAGTTTACACTTGGCTCAGTTGGTAAGTGGAACGTTCCATTTGTGACTGTAATATTCGAGCATGTGTGAGAACCATCTTGGACAATAATTGGAACTCTCTCTCCCATAGCACCTTTAAACAGTACTATACTGAACAAAAACAACATAGCATAGAGTGGATGCTGTAAAATATTAAATGTGGTAGAATTTGCTGGAAATGTTCACCAGGTCAATGTCCATTAACCTGAAACATTGTTGGGCTTTATTTTAACTCTCTTTTAAGTGAGTTAAAATCAGGTTTATTAACTTTTTTCCCCCTCTGTCTATAGATGCTATTGAGCATTTCTAGTAATTTCTGTATTAAAGTTGTGTTCACGTTTTATTTTCTGATTTCCTAGTTAGGCTTTTAGATTATACCAAGAGTTGCATTTCAGTGACCTCTGAGATGTAAACACTGTGGTACATACACAAAGGATACAATGCTGAGGTAACATCCTGCTTTTATCAAAGGATTACAGCTCTGAGTCAATGCAATGCCCTAGATAATGTAGTCTATTGCAATTAATTCATGAATACATTTTTATTTAAGCTAAAAAGTAATTTTGTGAATTACTGTATAGGAAAATACATTAGCTAGAAGCTTCTGTTTTGTAGGCAATTACTAATCATTTTTTTCATATCTATTGCCATATTACTTTGATATTCCTTAGCTCTCAACACAATTGTATTAACACCTTTCCACATCCTTTTTCAATCAAAAAGGCAGGATCTGAGTCAATCCCTTGAGTTTCACTGTGAGAACAACTAATATGCTATATGGCCATCTCGTAAGCTTGATCATCTTGTGTTCTCTCCACCGTATAAGATTGGCAGATATAAACGTTTTCAGGATGTATGTCTGTAACCATGGGGCTGTTAAGAGATCAGAGCCAGGAATTTCCATGGTGCTGTTCTTGATCTGTCAATGTAACTTTGCTGGAAAAACAAACAGAATCTCTAATGCATTACCAGCAAAGTTATAGGAGTGAAATGGGACCACCTCCCATAGATTCTCAGTTCGGTATTCATGTTTTAAAATGTCATTATCCATATCGTTAACTCCAATAGAAAACCACTAAATGTCAGCAAGCTCTATATTGAGGTAAATTTGATTGTCTTGTAGCAACCCACTCATAACTAGAGGAATATTCTGCATCATCTGAAAAAAATTAGGAGTAAATATTTTTAAAAATTGACATCACTGCGTTTATCTTTCTTTCTCACCAGTAACAGCAGATTTTAGGAAGCTGTATTATGGTTAAGAAGAACCTTACCTCTTGTCTTCTCTCAACTTCCTTCTTCAATACAGAACTTAACAGATGTCTCATAGTTCTAGTATGTTAGATAATATCTAAAGGATACAGCCTCAAGCTAAGTGCCTCTGTTAAACCATCTGAAGGTATGTTCATGGAAAGGTGATGTACAGGGATGGTGTAAACAGGACCCACTTCCTTTCACCATTTGTATGATGCCAATATAGTGAATTAAGTTTCCTTCACAGATTTCTGGCTAACATAAACAGCCCAATGGCAGAGCAGTTTGTTGCCTTTTGTTAATCCATGACATTAAAGTCATTTGTAGGATTTTTCTTTCTCCTTTTCCAGATAGTGTGTGTGATGTGTTTAACGTATTTTGCAGTTAATTGAGGCACTTGTAATATATTTGTTGTACCAGTTTGTAACTCAAAATTACATATAGTTTTGAAAAACAAAACTAAAATCTCCTGTGCTTTTGTATGTAATTATAATCTTTATTAAACGTTGTATTAATATTGGGTGAGTTGTGAAAAGAAAATGATTATTTGATATATTTGTTTCTGAACCATTATGGCCTTATTTGTTGAAACTTTTGTCTTGATAAACATCTGTGATATATAGTTGTATGCTGTTCTGTATCGGGAAAGTAAATATTGTATTTTGTATAAACAAAAAAATGCTTAGTTTTGTTGTAAACTGGGTGCTTTGATCAGCTTTTGCTGAACTATGGACCTTAAGAGAAGGAAGCAGTATTTGGTACTGCGCTGTTTAATGTTGTAATTCAGCTTGGGGTGATATGTAAGCATTTGTAAGAGTGTTTAGTCCTGGTGCAAAAGCTGTTTTCTACTTTTTTGTAGTGTTTCTTTTAAATAAAAGAGCAGATATAAAACACCTGAATTTGTTGCTTTTATTTGTCCATAGGAGATGGGTGTCACCGGCTTGATCAACATTTACTGCCCATCCTTAATAGCTCTTGAGAAGGTAGCGAAGTGGGAGTTGATACTGGACATGCTGACACGGGCCACACAATGGCCACTGAGCCATTACATGGAAAAATACAGCAAAGTATACACACACTGCCTGAGGCTAACAGCATACCAGCACAATAGACACAGAGCATAGATGATTAGTTTAAAGCAGGTGGGGGAGAGAATGCACATCAGTAACGTCTCCTGCCCGCTGAAGTGTCTGAGTCCAGCCACCACCTTTAATAGAAATGTGAACTACCTGAGACAGTTTGTATAATATGTTAATACTTCAGATCTTCAGTAATGGAAAACAATCTTCCTTCTCAGGAAGAACAGTCACGATCACTGAAACTGACAATGATTTTGTAATGTTTTCTGTAAACAAACCATGCTGTACAAACCAAGACTCGATACTTGAACTATTGTACCACAACATATATGAAATATCATGACGTGCTCCAAGAGTGAGAGGAGGCTCGTCGCTGACAGCCACGCTGACGAACATCTCTCTCTCTCCCCGGAGCTCCGGTTTCTTTGTACAATAAACTCTGCCGTTGGATCCCGTTTCTGGTGATTTTCCCCACAACTGTAGGGAGCTGTCATCTTGAACCATTGTAGTCCTTTAATTGTAGGCATTATTTGGAGATGCCGGTGTTGGACTGGGGTGTACAAAGTTAAAAATCACACAACACTAGGTTATAGTCCAACAGGTTTAATTGGAAGCACACTATTGTGGAGGGCTCGAGACCCCCTCCACTATCACCTGATGACGGAGCGTCGCTCCGAAAGCTAGTGCTTCCAATTAGACCTGTTGGACTATAACCTGGTGTTGTGTGATTTTTAACTTTAATTGTAGGAGCACCCACAAATACTGTTAGGAAGAAGGTTCCAGGTTTTTGAGTTGACAACAGTGAGGGGACTATGATATGTTTCTCATTCAGGATGGTGAGTGACTTGAAAGCGAACATCCAGATGGTGGTGGTGTTCCATGCATCTGTAGCCCTTGTGCCCTTCAAGGTTGTAGGTTTGCAGATGCTGTCAGAGGAGCCTCAATGAGTTACAGCAGTGTATCCTGGACATTGTGTACACAGTTAACAGGGAGTTGAAATTGAAATATCTAATTCTACTCAGTGGTACGTTCACAGGTACTGAGGCAAAATTTACTATCACGCAAATTGAGCCTGAGCCAATGTTACAATAAATCAAAATATCCTCAAGCACTTCACAGCAGAGAAGACGAGAAGAGAAGTTTGCAGAAGCCACTGATGGTATGAATCAAAGTAGAGATTTCAAGAATATGAGATGGACATGGAAAGTCATTCATCTTTCATTAATCATTATCTCATCCAGACCAATCAACATCATCCATCTTGAAGTACATCATAGTTCCCCAATTACACATTGTTAAATTATTTCAGGGTTTTTATTTCAATCTCTGGCTTTGATTCTGTTTCCTGATCATTTCATAAAAACTCAAATCGGGTTTTTTGTAAAACAATGAAACAACAATACCTTCAAATGGAAATCATAAGCAGTTAAACCATTTTGATGTGATAGGTGACTATTCTGCAATGACTGTGAAGCACTTCTATGACTTCCTGAAGGAAATTTCAGATATTGCAGTCAATATTCTTTAGTCAATTCATGACCACATGTAAATATTTCAAGCCAGCCTTTGGTCTGCCTGAAACATACTGGTCTTCCAAAGCAAGGAGTTGACTTTGACAGAGTGTTGCAGACTGGCACATTCCAAGGGTCAGGACTGCATACTGAAGGATGCGCAAAAGCCTGGGGCAGCTGCTGCCAAGGTGGAATGGGAAAGACCAACATCTAAGGTCTTTTCAGTAATGGGATACCCCCCAGTGCCTCAAATATATGTAAATAGTATCTTGCAAAAGGGAGAAATGCCTTGGAACTGTCAGGAGAGTGAAACTTCAATGTTGGTTTGTTCTCCATATGCTCAGACTGAATAGAACTGAGCTGCTTTAGTGACTCTGAATGTATATAATTTTTTTTACAAATAAAGTATGTATTTGAAATTTTAAAAAACATTTTAAAATGATTATGTACACTTATAAAATAGCTCTTCTCCTGAAACAGGACAATAACATAATAGGCAACATTTCCAAATCAATATTTATAATGTGAGTTTTTTAAAATATATTTTAATTTTTATTAAAATAACAATTTTTTGGATATTACAACAAATACAAAACGAAACAATACAAAGAAACCCACTAATTACATAAATAAATAATAACTAACAACTAACTAAATAACAATATAAAGTCCTTTATTAGTCTAGCAGACAAATCTGTATCCAAGTAGTCCAGAAAGGGCCGCTACGTCTTATCAAAATTCTCAGTTTTATGGTGCACCATACTTGTAAGAAAGTCCAAAGAGATGTGTTCCATGCTAGCCTCTGACCCCAGTTTTGATGGTGCCCAGGTCCCCAGCACAGTTTTTACTCTGACCCCAGTATTGATGTTGCCCAGGACCCCCGCAGTTTTTTATCTGACCCCAGTACTGATGGTGTCCAGGTCCCCAGCACAGTTTTTACTCTGACTCCAGGATTGATGGTGCCCAGGTCCCCAGCACAGTTTTTTGTCTGACCCCAGTATTGATGGTGCCCAGGTCCCCAGCACAGTTTTTACTCTGACTCCAGTGTTGATGGTGCGCAGGTCCCCAGCACAGTTTTTACACTGACTCCAGTGTTGATGTTGCCCAGGTCCCCAGCACAGTTGTTACTCTGACTCCAGTGTTGATGGTGCCAGGTCCCCAGCATAGTTTCCCCAGATACTCAGCTCTGTTATTCACAAATTTGAGGATGCTGAAAAGCTTTTTTTTGTGTTCACCTAATGGAAGTGGATTAACTAGGCCAAGAAGAAGAGATACTGGGTCCATCTCCACCTCTGTGTCCAAGACCCTCTCTATTTTGCCTATAATAGTGCTCCAGTATCCCACAGACTGTGGCAGGACCAGAGACAATGAGTGTGCATGCCCATGCTCACTTTACATTTCAAACACATTGGAGTTTTACCTTTTAAAAGGCTCTATGGAGCCAAGTGGACCCTATGGAGAATTTTCAATTGCATGGCATGGGTCCTGTTGCAAATCGATATCCTTCTTGCATTTTCTCAGATTTCCTACCATATTTCAGAAGAGATGTCAACGTCCAGCTCCCTCTCCCATATCTTACAGAGCCGTTCAGACTCGTCGGAGTTGCCCTTTCCCAATAGGTGATAGACATTGCTGACAGAAAGTGTGTTCCCAGCACCCAGCACCCTCTTCTCTGTGTCAGATCTGTAAGAATCACAAGTGTGGTCTTTTTTTTTACGAAATTTCTAATTTGAAAAAACTGGAAGACGTCCCTGCTGGGCAATTCGTATTTCTGAGCCAACTGGTCAAAAGACATCAGTATATCCTCCTTGAATAATTCACTCAGGCAAGACCTGCCCCTAGCTGCCCAGAGTTAAACCCCGAGTCCATCATCTTCTCCAGCTGAAAACCCAGCATACCAACTATGGGTGTAAAAATGAAGTTTTAGTAATATTGCCCTCACTCTGACGCATAGCCCTCATGCTTTACCAGTATTAATAACTACTTGGCTGTGGTAATATTCCTTAACTGTTGTCATTTTGTCCAAGAACAGCAGGCTAACAAGGGGGCATCTTGCCTGAGATGCTTCGATGTCCAACTATAGTGAGTGAGGGTCCCCCCAGGCACACCATTCACGTAAGATAGCAACGAGCTTATTAAATAGTTTTTGATATCTGGGAGGTCCATTCCCAGTCTGTGGGGTAGCTGTAGTTTGGTCAGTTTAATAAGGGGTCGCTTGCGATACCAGATAAAGGAACTGAACCAGCCGTTCAGTCTTCTAAACGTTTGCTTAGTAAAACGTAGAGGAATCATTCGCATAGGATACAGCAGACAGGGGAGAATGTTCATGTTAATGAGGGCTATTCGACCTAGCCAAGAGATCAGAAATGCCTCCCATCTTCGAAGGTCATGTTTGATTCTATCGAATAAATGGGCAAAATTGGTTTTAAATAGCCAATTAAAGACTGGAGTATTTCCAAATCAGGATGGTGGGTGGCTTGGAGAGGACTTGCAGATGGTAATGTCCCTTTGTTTCTGCCCCTTTATTTCAATTTAGTGAACTATTGCAGGTTTGGAAGGCATGTTGTAAATGGTATACTACATTGCTACTACTCCATGGCCACTGTATATGGTTGTTCCAGTTCAGTTTCTTGTCAATGATAATGCCAGAATGTGGATGATGGGAGATGGTAATGTCAAGGGGCGATGGTTCAATTCTCCTTTGTTGGAGATAGTCAATGCCTGGTATTCATGTGCCATATAAGAGCTCAAGTGTGAATGTTGGCTGGAGCTTGCAGCATTTAGATATGGACTGCTTTAACATCAGAGGAATTGTTAATGGCTCTGAATATTATGCATCATCAGCAAATAGTCCCACGTCTGTCCTCAAGATGGAGGGAAGATTATTGACAAAGCAGTTGAAAATGGTTGAGCTTAGGACACTATCCTGAGGAACCTGAAGGCTTTCATGGGATAGTGGTAGTATACCAGCCTCTGGGCCAGGTTCAGTGTTGCCTACAACCGTGCCAATACAGCTTGATGGAGGGCATGTCATGATGTCAATCTAACACCTGCCAGCTGCCTGCCAACACACGGTGACATAATGGTTAGCACTACTGCCTCACAGCACCAGAGACCAGGGTTCAATTCCGACCTCAGGTGACTGACTGTGTGGAGTTTGCACATTCTCCCCGTGTCTGCGTGGGTTTCCTCCCATAATCCAAAAATGTGCAGGTTAGGTGAATTGGCCATGCTAAATTGCCCGCAGTGTTAAGTGAAGGGGTAAATGTAGGGGAATGGGTCTGGGTGGGTTGCGCTTCGACGGGTCGGTGTAGACTTGTTGGGCCGAAGGGCCTGTTTCCACACTGTAAGTAATCTAATCTAATCTAACAATGCAAGTTCATTCAATCATGTTGGACTGGGTAAGGGCTCATCCGCAGTTCAGTTAAGGGGGTAGCCACTGTTGGTCAAAGAACCCTGGTACTGGCTGGGAAACAGGGAGTTTCAACATGGTTAATCACTCATTTGAGATGCTCATGGTCAGGCAACCTATCACAATACAGTCCATAGTATATTCAGGGTCAGCATAAGCAATCATGAGAATTGTGTATCATCAGTCAGAAAGCTGCCAAAAACGGTTGGATGTCAAGCTTGAGGGAAGGGAATAATGAAGGGATTAATAGGGTTTTGGATAAGGACTTGATAAGGGAAACTCAAGGTGAATTGCAGGGGCAAGGGAGGCTGTGTGGAACAATATCGCAAGCTATAAAGGCAATGTTATTGGCAATGGCCAGCACTGGTGAGGCCACTGTTGGAATATTGCGTGTAATTCTGGTCTCCTTCCTATAGGAAAGATGTTGTGAAACTTGAAAGGGTTCAGAAAAGATGTACAAGGATGTTGCCAGGGTTGGAGGATTTGAGCTATTCGGGAGAGGCTGAACAGGCTGTGCGTGTTTTCCCTGGAGCGACGGAGGCTGAGGGGTGACCTTATAGAGATTTATAAAATTATGAGGGGCATGGATTAGATAAATAGACAAAATCCTTTCCCTGGGGTGGGGGAGTCCAGAGCTAGAGAGCATAGGTTTAGGGTGAGAGACCTAAGGGGCAACTTTTTCACACAGAGGGTGTACGTATTTGGAATGAGCTGCCAGAGGAAGTGGTGGAGGCTGGTACAATTGCAACATTTAAGAGGCATTTGGATGGGTATATGAATAGGAAGGGTTTGGAGGGATATGGGCTGGGTGCTGGCAGATGGGACTAGATTGAGTTGGGATATCTGGTCAGCATGGACGGGTTGGACCGAAGGGTCTGTTTCCGTGCTGTACATCTCTATGACTCTATGACCTCCTCAGGGGGAAAGTAGAGGAGCAGTGATGATCATGAAGATGCAATGTCAGGGTTCCAGCCACAGGTTGGAGGTGATGTTCACTGTGCTGGGGGTCTCCATGTTGGTGCAATGGATTGAAATGAGCTGTCAGTGTTATAAAAGGGGACATGGGGGTTTTGTGGGTGATCAGGTGGGCCAGAGCTGACAATGTCCACTGTGAATAGTGTTCCCTGCTATCATTCGCTGTTTTCTAGATGTGCAATGTGGGTAGTGTCAGTGTCAGTTTGATGGGTGAAAGCACAGAATCCATGTCTGCTGCACATTCGGACACAGAGGTACATGATGGAGCTGTTTGCAAACACCAGCTATATTTACATTGTAGTCATTCCATCGCCCATTTATTCTCCATGGGAATGAAAGTACTGGTCAAAGACAATTTGCAACACGTCTTTCCTGCTTGTAGTTTGAACTTGGAAGTTAGCAGCACTGACATTATAAAAGGTCACTGCTATTTGAGGAGGAACCACAATTGAGGGAGCTTTGTGAGCTACACAATGTCACTTCATGTAACAATGATCTGTACCAAATACAGTGAGGTGTTGAATGTTTGATGTGGGTCTGGAGTAGGAATGCTGCCAGATTGCTGCAGACTCCCCCTTCTCAATAGACCTCAGCAGCTGTGGCCCCTTTCACCAAGTTGCTGTACACACTGAACCTGAATGTGGATAGATGAGGTAGATATGTCCCTTGTTATTGGGGTGTAGATTGTCTCACCATGTGGAGAAACGTGCTCAGCCCTCATCTGCACAGTATGGCACCAATGACTTTTCTGGGAACAAAGGAACTCTATCACTCCTGTTTCTATTGTAAGTCATTCTCACTGAGAGTCCTGGGCTCTGATACTGGTGGGATGTTGGTGGCTGGAGCTGCCTTCCTAAAGAAGGTGGGTGCAGGAGGATCAGGGACAATGGTCAGACAGCCAAGGAACAAACAGTTCAGGGAGTGGTCGCTGCTGCAGCGCACCTCTGGGATGACTGGGGTCCCACAGGAGGATCAGAGTTTTTGGAACCTGACTCCATTTCCTGGGGATGATCAAGGGACAGAGCCAATGCAGGCTTCAAATGCCCTGGGACACTGCTGCTGGACCCAACGGCTGTAAGAATGGGAGGCCATTCTCTCCCTGCGATGGATAAGGTGAACCTTCACTGTGAATCTGTGTCTTGTCCCAGGGAGCGACAGGTGACCTATGTGGGATCTCCCACAAGTGTATCAGGACAGTGAGTAACGTCGTCTCTGTAAGTTCATTTTGTTTCCCCATTGACAAGGTCAGTGCTGCAGGTCAGGCAGTAGGATTCAGAAACAAAGCCAGCACCTCCAGGTGCAGGGTCCAGCACTCTCATTGCTCTGAGAAAGACTGTCGAATCCTACTGTCGAATTCATCAACATGAAGGGGCTCCACCCCATTGATGTTCATGTGATCACTGTGGCCACTTCCTGGAGGTGCATGCCAGTTGCCCTGACTCCTACATCTTGTATTTGGGTGTTCAGATGCCTTACAAAGCTGGCTACCTAGAAACAATGGATACCCACTACAACTATGGCTCACCACACCATTGCAGAAGTCCCCTGCATGTTGCAGATTGCAGGTAAACTGTTCCCTATGCTTCGACTAGGGCCAGGGTGGAGTAGGTGCAGAGCTCTGGGGGTCTCCAGTATAGTCTGTACAAGAGTATACCCCATTGTCTTGGCATGCTGAGCTCTGCACAGTTGGATCAGGTGATAGGGTGATGCGCTAGATGCAGAGGAGCCAGGAGCAAGCTTCCAGGGAAGAGGACATTGGACAGGAGGAGATTCTCCTTGTTCATGATAAAGCTCACTGCATTGGTCGTTAGCTGGACAGTACTTAACTGACATTCGGTTCCCCAAGATGGAGACAATCGTGGACCGTCATTTAATCTTCGCTGATGATACAGAAATCTTACTTGCCTTGTGGGGGTGAACTTCAGCCTCTGTTGGTTTTGTTTGTGTTCCCTGTTGCTTTTCGTAAACAAAAGCTCATGTTTGGCATAGTCCGACTGTTTGTTTGATAGTGATGGTCCCCAACGAGACAACAACAAGACGAGGTTCTGTAGGGGACTGACTTAGAGAGTGGTTAAACAAGACACAGTTATGGACAGGCAAAGTTTGAGACCTGGTGGTTAAACAGTGACTAGACTGAGAGAATGGAGATTGTAAGAGTGAGAGAGCATTAACCATGTGCAACGGGCAGAGTGGCTTTGTGGTTGCTGTGCCAAGACATTTCCAATGGGAGGGGCAATGGATTGCCAACAATGGCCTGCCACACACTGGTTTTTCAAACGTAACATGGGCACATCCAGTTATATTCTGAGTGAGAGGTTATTCTAGGAATGGTATATCATAAGATGGGGTGGAAATTGGATGCAAGAGATCCTTCAGCAGTATGATAGATAGTCAATGTGGCAAGACTTGTAAGATCAGGTAAGAAAACTCACTGGCAAGAAGCCTTCCAAGAACACTCAACACGTGTTAGACATACCTGAAAGAAAACCTAGGATTCAACCCATCGGTGTGGAAAGGGGCCCTTCATCCCAACAGCATGGAAAGGGGCCCTTCAGCCCATCCACATATCAAGGGGATCCTCAGCCCATCAGCATGGAAAGGGTATCTTCAGAGCATCAGCCTGGAAAAGGGATCTTCAGCCCATCACCATGGTAAGGGGCCCTTCAGCCCATCAGCATCAAAAGGAGTCCTTCAGCCCATCACCATGGTAAGGGGCCCTTCAGCCCATCAGCATCAAAAGGGGTCCTTCAGCCCATCACCATGGTAAGGGGCCCTTCAGCCCATCAGCAAAGAAAGGGGCCCTTCAGCCCATCAGCCTGGAACAGGGATCTTGGAAAGGGGTCCTTCAGCCCATCACCACGGAAAGGGGTCCTTCAGCCCATCAGCATGGAACGGGACCCTTCGGCCCATCGGCATGGTATGGGGATCTTCAGCCCATCAGCCTGGAACAGGGATCTTGGAAAGGTGCCCTTCAGCCCATCAGCATGGAAAGGGGCCCTTCAGCCCATCAGCATGGAAAGGGGCCCTTCAGCCCATTGGCATGGAAAGGGGCCCTTCAGCCCATCAACATGGAAAGGGGCCCTTCAGCCCATCGTGTCCACACCTGTCATCAACCATCTAACTGCTTAAAAATCATTCACTCACATGTTTCGTCTTTTGTGCTACAGTGTTTCAAGTTTAGATCTGAATAGTTTCTGAAATGTGGCTGTGGTTCCATTGTCTCTTACCTTCACAACCAGTCTCCCATGCTCCACCTTGTTAAAATCCTCACTGAAGTCCATCAACTGCACCACACTCATCCACACACCTAGTTATCTTCCTGAAAAACACAATCAAAATTATGAGACATGATCTCTCCTGGTAAAACCATGCCAACTTTGCTTGATTAATTAAGTGGAGATTAATTCTGTCTATCAGAATTTTTTTTTCAAAATTTTCCCTACCACTGATGATATCCTGACTGGCCTGCCTATAGTTCTCTGGTTTATCCCTATCATCCTACTTAAGGAAAAACATTAAGCATCCTTTAGTTCTCTGGCACCTCTCCTGTCACCAGAAAGATTTGAAAACTAATGTCAGGCCCCTGCAATTCCCTCCCTTGCTTCCCACAGCAACCAGTTATCCATCTCTTCTGAACTCCACGTATGGAATCAGATATTACGAGGGGGCATAGCTTTAAATTAAGGGGTGGTAGGTATAGGACTGATGTTAGGGGTAGATTCTTTACTCAGTGAGTCGTGAGTTCATGGAATGCCCTGCCAGTAGCAGTGGTGGACTCTCCCTCTTTATGGGCATTTAAACGGGCATTGGATAGGCATATGGAGGATAGTGGGCTAGTGTAGGTTAGGTGGGCTTGGATCGGCACAACATCGAGGGCCGAAGGGCCTGTACTCCGCTGTATTTTTCTATGTTCTATATGTTCTAACCTAGGAACTTTTCCAATTGTAACCCTACTTAAATTGTTCAGACCTCCTCCCTCTCAATTATAATTTGTTCAAGTATATCACAGTCCTCCTCCCTGATTTTTAGACCTGCACCATCCTTCTCCATGGTGAATATAGATACAAAGTATTCATTTAAAACTTCACTTATTTCTTCCAGCTTCCTATACAGTGAGCCACTTTGGTTCCTAATGGGGCCTACTCTTGGGGATTCACTTGCCTCCAGTGTATTTGTAAAATGCCTTTAGATTTTCCTTTACTTTCCCCATCAGTGTTTCTTCGGGCACTCCTTTGCATTTTAGGTTGATATTTCTGGGGATACGAACAATTGTAATTCAATAGCAACTGTGCATGCTCACTTGTGATTTTGTTCAGACGATGCATGTACAATATAAACCCTCCAAACCCTTCCTATTCATATACCCATCCAGATGCCTTCTACCAGCTTCCACCACTTCCTCTGGCAGCTCATTCCATGCACATACCAAGCTCAGTGTAAAAAAGTTGCCCCTTAGGTCTCTTTTATATCTTTCCCCACTCACTCTAAACCAATGCTCTCTACTTCTGGACTCCCCCACCCCAGGTAAAAGACCTTGTCTACTTTCCCTGTCCATGCCCCTCATGATTTTATGAACCTCTATAAGTCACCTCTCAGCTCCGACGCTCCAGGGAAAACAGCCCCAGCCTGTTCAACCTCTCCTTATACCACAAATCCTCCAACTCTGGTAACATCCTTGTAAGTCTTTTCTGAACCCTTTCAAGTTTCACAACATCCTTCCGATAGGAAGGAGGCCAGAATTGCACACAATATTCCAAAAGTGGCCTAAAAAATGTCCTGTATAGCCTCAACATCAACATTCTGACCAATAAAGGAAAGTATACCAAACACCTTCTTCACTATCCTATCTACCTGCGACTCCACTTTCAAGGAGCTATGAACCTGCACTCCAAGGTCTCCTTGTTTAGCAACACTCCCCAGCACCTTACCGTTAAGTGTATAAGTCCTGCTTTTCCAAAATGCAGCACCTCGCATTTATCTAAATTAAACTCCATCTGCCACTTCTCAGCCCATTGGCCTTTCTGGTCAAAGGTCCCACTGTAATCTGAGGTAACCTTCTTCGCTGTCCACTACCCCTCCAATTTTGGTGCCATCTGGAAACTTACTAACTATACCTCTTATGCTCACATCCAAATCATTTATATAAATAACAAAAAGTAGTGGACCCAGCACCGATCCTTGTGGCACTCCACTGGTCACAGGCCTCCAATCTGAAAAACAACCCTCCACTATCACCTTCTGTCTTCTACCTTCGAGCCAGTTCTGTATCCAAATGGCTAGTTCTCCCTATATTCCATGAGATCTAACCTTGCTAACCAGTCTTCCCTGAGGAACTTTATCAAACACCTTACTGAAGTCCATATAGATCACATCTACCGCTCTGCCCTCAGCAATCCTCCTTGTTACTTTTTCAAAAAACTCAATCAAGTTCGTGTGACGTGATTTCCCACGCACAAAGCCATTTTATTTAAGTTTTGATTCATCACCTATATACTCTTTGTATAGATTTTTTTTCATTTTTAGGTATTTGTCAGGTTTTTATCACTGTTTGTTTAAATACTTTTGGAAGATTTTGCTGCTATCCCAGTAATTACAGGCATTCCCTCTAATTTTCTTACAGGCCATATGGACCTCTGATATCTGTGTGGCAGCAACTTCTGAAACTGAAAGTCAAAATCGCAATGACAGAACATCAGAATGGTTGTGCATACATGCAGCCATGCAGTTTACAGGGAACATTGTGTGGGATTGTGAGTAATCTGGATATAGAGACAGAGATGTACAGCTCAGAAACAGACCCTTCGGTCCGACTCCTCCATGCTGACCAGATATCCTAAATTAACCTAGTCCCATTTGACAGCACTTGGCCCATATCCCTCCAAACCCTTCCTATTCATTTAATCATCCAGATGCCTTTTAATTTTGTAATTGTACCAGCCTCCACTTCCTCTGGCAGCTCATTCCATACACGTACCACCCTCTGTGTGAAAAGATTGCCCCTCAGGTCCCTTTTAAATCTTTCCCCTTCACCTTAAACCTGTGCCCTCTAGTTCTGGACTCCCCAACACCAGGGAAAATACCTTGTCTTTTTATCCTATCCATGCCCCTCATGATTTTATAAAACTCCATAACGTCACCCCTCAGACTCCAACACTCCAGGGAAAACAGCCCCAGCCTGTTCAGCTTCTCCCTATAGCTCAAACCCTCCAACCCTGGCAACATCCTTGTCAATCTTTTCTGAACCCTTTCAAGTTTCACAACATCTTTCCTATAGCAGGGAGACAAGAATTGCACACAATATTCCAAAAGTGGCCTAACCAATGTCCTGTATAGTTGCACATGACCTCCTACCTCGATCTAGATTTTTATGGTCCCTACTTTTTAATCTGCTACCTAGCTCCCTAAATTCTTGTTGCAGAACCTGGTTCGTTTTTCTGCCTATGTAGCTGGTCCCAATGTGAACCACAATCTCCCTTTCAGAGAGCCCTGAAGTCAGTGACATCCATAACCCTAATCACCTGGAGATAACCCACTTTTGCATCACATCTGCAGCCACCGATACCTGTCTGTTCCCTTTCCTGTTGAATATCCGTCCACTATTGTTCTTTCTTTTTCTTACCCCTTTTGCAATTGGGCTGTTGCTGCGCTCCCCACAGAAGTTACAGTATTTGCTCATTACTGTATATCCTCAGCATAATAAATGTAAATTGTTGCACTCAATAAGATTATCACCTGTTTAATACCAAGTATATCATTCTTATTGCTGCAGTACTCATTCTGACTTAACTCAAAAATTAAAAAAAGAATTTATTTTAAAAAATAAGTGTCACTTTAAATGCTCTCCCTGCTACACTGAATTAAAATGAAGATTTCTCATTCTGCAGTTAGTAAGTTAGTTAGTAAGTAAGTTTGCAGATGACACCAAAATTGGAGGTGTAGTGGAGAGCGAAGAAGGTTACCTCAGATTACAACAGGATCTTGATCAGATGGGCCAATGGGCTGAGAAGTGGCAGATGGAGTTTAATTCAGATAAATGTGATGTGCTGCATTTTGGGAAAGCAAATTTTAGCAGGACTTATACACTTTATGGTAAGGTCCTAGAGAGTGTTGCTGAACAAACAGACCTCGGAGTACAGGTTCATAGCTCCTTGAAAGTGGAGTCACAGGTAGATAGGATAGTGAAGGAAGAGTTTGGTATGCTTTCTTTTATTGGTCAGAGTATTGAGTACATGAATTGGGAGGTCATGTTGCAGCTCTACAGGATATTGGTTAAACCACTATTGGAATATTGCGTGCAATTCTGGTCTCCTTCCTATCGGAAAGATGTTACGAAACTTGAAAGGGTTCAGAAAAGATTTACAAGAATGTAACCAGGGTTGGAGGATTTGAGCTATAGGGAGAGGCTGAACAGGCTGAGGCTGTTTTCCCTGGAGTATCGGGGGCTGAGGGGTGACCTTATACAGGTTTACAAAATTATAAGGACATGGATAGGATAAATAGACAAAGTCTTTTCCCTAGGATGGGGGATTCCAGAACTAGAGGGCATAGGTTTAGGGTGAGAGGGAAAAAATATAAAAGAGGCCTAAGGGGCAACTTTTTCACACAGAGGATGGTACAGGTATGGAATGAGCTGCCAGATGAAGTGGTAAAGGCTAGTACAAGGTGGGAGCCAGTACAACTGCAACATTTAAAAGGCATTTGGATGGGTATATGAATAGGAAGGGTTTGGAGCGATATGGCCTGGGTGCTGGCAGGTGGGACTAGATTGGGTTAGAATATCTGGTCGGCATGGACGGGTTGGACTGAAGGGTCTGTTTCCATGCTGTACATCTCTATGACTCTAAACCATCACATTCAAAATTAAAGGGAGTGGTACAATCAAATATTACAGCATGCTGCTCTCTCATGCGGTATAATCAGATATTACAGCATGCTGCTCCCAGGCTCCCTTATGTGGTATAATCAGATATTACAGCATGCTGCTCCCAGGCTCCCTCATGTGGTATAATCAGATATTACAGCATGCTGCTCCCTCATGTGGTATAATCAGATATTACAGCTTGCTGTTCCCAGGCTCCCTCATGTGGTATAATCAGATATTACAGCTTGCTGTTCCCAGGCTCCCTCATGTGGTATAATCAGATATTACAGCATGCTGCTCCCAGGCTCCCTCATGTGGTATAATCAGATATTACAGCATGCTGCTCCCAGGCTCCCTCATGTGGTATAATCAGATATTACAGCTTGCTGCTCCCAGGCTCCCTCATGTGGTATAATCAGATATTACAGCATGCTGCTCCCTCATGTGGTATAATCAGATATTACAGCATGCTGCTCCCAGGCTCCCTCATGTGGTATAATCAGATATTACAGCTTGCTGTTCCCAGGCTCCCTCATGTGGTATAATCAGATATTACAGCATGCTGCTCCCAGGCTCCCTCATGTGGTCCAATCAGATATTACAGCATGCTGCTCCCAGGCTCCCTCATGTGGTCCAATCAGATATTACAGCATGCTGCTCCCAGGCTCCCTCACGTCTGCCACCCACCAGCATCCAACATATCATCCTTAAACACTTCAGAGTCATAGACCCCACCGCCAAGAACATCTTCCCTTCCCCATCCCTCTCTGCCTTTGGTCCCTTTGCCAATCCTTAGTTCGCACCACTCTCCCCACTAGCCCTCCCAAATCCCCAAGAACCTTCCCCTGCAACCCAAAAAGACGCAAAACCTGCCTGCACACCACACCCCTCACCTCCATCTAGGGTCACAAACAGTCCTTCTAGGTTCACTGAGACGTTCACTTGCAGCACGGTGGCACAGTGGTTAGCACTGCTGCCTCACAGCGCCTGAGACCTGGGTTCAATTCCCGCCTCAGGCGACTGACTGTGTGTTTCCTCCGGGTGCTCTGGTTTCCTCCCACAGTTCAAAGATGTGCAGGTCAGGTAAATTGGCCACAATAAATTGCCCTTAGTGTTAGGTAGGGGTAAGTGTAAGGGTATGGGTCGGTGTGGAATTGTTGGGCCGAAGGGCCTGTTTCCACACTGTAATCTAATCTAATCTCTCCTCCAACCTTGTTTACTGTATCCAGTGCTCCCTCTGTGGTCTTCTCTACATCTGTGAGACAAAATAAACTCAGGGTAAGTTTTGCCAAGCATCTCAGCTGGGTCCGTAGGGGCCAACATGACCGACCAGTCACCGCCCATTTTAATTCCCCTTTCCACTCCCTTTCTGACATGATGTCAAGGTGCTGGACTGGGGTGGACAGAATTAAAAATCACACAACATCAGGTTATAGTCCAACAGGTTTATTTGGAAGTACGAGCTTTCATACCACTGGTCCTTCTTCAGGTAGCTACTTGTAAATAACCTGGTGTTGTGTGATTTTTAACTTTGCCCTTTCCAACATGACCTCCTTTGCCCCAGCAAATCAGCCCGCAGATTGGAGCTACCAACCAGATTCATTCCACCCATCAACCAACCAGGTAATACGTTCTACTTGTGTTCACCTATTCCTACCTCACCACCCCTCTCCCCACCCAAAATACTCCATTAACCTCCTTACACCCGCCCCCAGTCCTGAAGAAGGGTTACACTCTAAACATTGACGTCTCCACCTCCTGATGCTGCCTGGCTTGCTGTGTTCTTCCAGCCTCCTGCTTGCCTACTCCGATATTATGGCATGGTGCTCATGAGCTCCTTCATGCGTATATTTGGATAGAGTCATAGAGACGTGCAGCATGGAAACAGACCCTACGGTCCAACCCGTCAATGCCGACCAGATATCCTAACCCAATCTAGTCCCACCTGCCAGCATCCGGCCCATATCCCTCCAAACCCTTCGTATTCATATACCCATCCAAATGCCTCTTAAATGTTGCAATTGTACCAGTCTCCACCACTTCCTCTGGCAGATCATTCCATACACGTACCACATTCTGTGTGAAAAAGTTGCCCCTTAGGTCTCTTTTATATCTTTCCTCTCTCACCCTAAACCCAAACATGGGAGCAGCATGCTGTAATATCTGTTTATCCTATCCATGCCCCTCGTAATTTTGTAAACTTCTATAAGGTCCTTCCTCAGCCTCTGATGCTATGATTAGATATTATAGCATAGTGCTCCTGGCCACCCTCTTGTGGTCAAACCCAGTGTTACAGCATGCTGCTTCAGCTCTCTCTCCTATCGTTTAATGAGGTATGGTGCCGGTGTTAGACTAGGTTGGACAATGTTAAAAATCTCACAACACCTGATTATAGTCCACCAGGCTTACTTGGAAGTACCAGCTTTCAGAACACTGCTCCTTCATCAGGTAGCTGTGAAGCAGGATCATAAGACACAGAATTTATAGCGAAAGATCTCAGTGTCATGCAATTGAAATTATACATTGAACAACCTAGATTGCTGTTCAGGCTTTCATCTTTTGGAATGGATTGCAGGTTCCAGTTCATTAATATGTAAGTCCCAGGACATCATTCCAGTCAAATTCTTGAGCTAACTTAAGGTTTTATAAAAAAAAAGGTGACCTCTCAGCTCAGGCAATGTGAGGTTAGAGTCTGCATGTATCTCAATCTTGAGCCAGACTGGTTCTATTTCCAAAGTAGGAATTGATAAAACATTACTTGAATTAACTGCTTGGGTTGACTGCCTGTAGATTGGGTGCTTTTTTAACAAAATAGAATGTATCTTGCAATTCCAATTCTGCAAATGCATTTTCATCCCATTGACTTATGTGTGTGTGCATGCATGTGAGGAACACACTGGTCCACTCTTCCTTCACTCCCAACACCTCCCCCACAGCCCCATGTTACCTTCCCTAGCAACCATAATAAGTGTACAAGCTGCCTACTTACCTCCTCAGTATCCAGGGGCCCAATACAACACAGGGTAAACCCTCCTGCTTAATTTAAACCAGCAACATAGAAAAGATTTATCCTGTGCAGTAATCTGTGAAAATTCGAGAGGCCACGATCTATTTAAAGTAAAAATTAACAAATTTCTTAAAATATAACAGAAATAACTAACAACTATACAACTCCTTCCTATAACCTATCTTTTACCTTCCATTCTATAATACTAGTCTGATTAAGATTTACCAAAAATTCAAGTTTTCAAAACCAGACAGTTGTTGAATCTTCTATTTGGATCTTCCTGTGTCTTCTTTTCTTCTTCTTAGGGATTTCTGTTTCACAGGTTACTGATCGATAAAGATACCTTTAAGAGAGCTATTCTCCAGGCCGTCTGCAGATGCTGGAGGCTTGGCAGTTCTCCTCCCAACTGTTCAGGTTTCCCTTGTTCTCCACCCCCAAAGCATCAGAGTGTGTCATTGGCTTTTAAGATTGTCAATATACTAAATTCAAACTTGATTGGAATTTGGTATCTTTGGAGCATAATTTGAATTGATTGGCCAAATTTGAATTTGTTTCTGTCGTCTCCAGGCAACCCAGCTAATCTAACTTTCGACTGCAAATGTGTTGCTGGTCCAAGCACAGCAGGCCAAGCAGCATCTCAGGAATAGAGAATTCGACGTTTCGAGCATAAGCCCTTCATCAGGAAGGGCTTATGCTCGAAACGTCGAATTCTCTATTCCTGAGATGCTGCCTGGCCTGCTGTGCTTGGACCAGCAACACATTTGCAGCTGTGATCTCCAGCATCTGCAGACCTCATTTTTTACTCGAACACTTTTTAATCTAACTTTCGACCACATGTTACGTTGTTAATTTGTTCAGAACACTTGGTGCTGTCAGGTAGTTCTGCTAGCTTTTAACTCTCTTAAAGGTACAGTACACCTACATCTTCTTAACATAGGTAAAGCAACACTTTACCTGCACTTCACACAATCTAGTCTACTGCATTCGCTGCTCACAATGTGATCTCAGTTAGGGAAACAAAAGCATGGGCTAGGTGACCACTTTGCAGAACATTTATGTTCTACCCACAAAAAAAGACCCTGACCTTCCAGCTGCCTGCCATATTCCCTGCCTATTCCCTGGCCAACGTCTCTGTCTCAGGCTTGCTGTAGTGCTCCAGCGAAACTCAGTACAAGCTGCCTTGGCTCCCTGCAGCCCTCTAGACTTAACATCAAGTTCAATAATTTGAGGGCCTGAACTCTCCCATGTCCTAGCCCCCTACACCACATACCAAGCCCATTTATCACATAGGTAAAAACAATGACTGCAGATGCTGGAGACCAGATTGTGGATTAGGGGTGCTGGAAAAGCACAGCAGTTCAGGCAGCATCCGAGGAGCAGGAAAATCGACATTTCGGGCAAAAGCCCTTCATCAGTCCTGATGAAGGGTTTTTGCCCGAAACGTCAATTTTACTGCTTGTTATCACATAATCTACCATTCCATACAACTCATTGTTCACCACTCATTGTCTCCATTCACAGTGATTCACCCTCCCAGCCAGATCATTATCTACTCCTTTGTCTGTCTAACTGCTCTTCCCTGTCTTTGAGCTCTTTCCCCACCTAACATTTACTCCTTATTCCCTCCCTCTGCCCTATCTTCTGCACATAAACCGACATTTTCCCAGCGACCATCAATTCTGAGGAAGGGTCACCAGACCTTGTCAGATCAACTGCACTTTTTCAGCAACTTCTGTTTTTATTACATGGTGTTCCCTGTGCTCCCTCCTGTGGCCCAATTCGGTATTACAAGAGGGTGTTCCTGGCCTCCTTCTTGTGGTCCAATTCGGTATTACAAGATGGCGTTCCCGGCCTCCCTCCTGTGGTCAGATTCGGTATTACAAGAGGGTGTTCCTGGCCTCCTTCTTGTGGTCCAATTCGGTATTACAACATGGCGTTCCCGGCCTCCCTCCTGTGGTCAGACTCAGTATTACAACATGGTGTTTCCCGGCCTCCCTCCTGTGGTCCAATTCGGTATTACAACTCCCGGCCTCCCTCCTGTGGTTAGATTCGGTATTACAAGATGACGTTCCCGGCCTCCCTCCCGTGGTCAGATTCGGTATTACAACAGGGTGTTCCCGGCCTCCCTCCTGTGGTCCAATTCGGTATTACAACATGGCGTTCCCGGCCTCCCTCCTGTGGTCAGATTCGGTATTACAACATGGTGTTTCCCGGCCTCCCTCCTGTGGTCCATTCCGGTATTACAACATAGTGTAAAAAGTGAGGTCTGCAGATGCTGGAGATCAGAGCTGAAAATGTGTTGCTGGTTAAAGCACAGCAGGTTAGGCAGCATCCAAGGAACAGGAAATTCGACGTTTCGGGCCAGAGCCCTTCATCAGGAATGAGGAGAGGGTGCCAGGCAGGCTAAGATAAAAGGTAGGGAGGAGGGACTTGGGGGAGGGGCGATGGAGATGTGATAGGTGGAAGGAGGTCAAGGTGAGGGTGATAGGCCGGAGTGGGGTGGGGGGGTGGAGAGGTCAGGAAGAGGATTGCAGGTTAGGAGGGCGGTGCTGAGTTCAAGGGAATCGACTGAGACAAGGTGGGGGGAGGGGAAATGAGGAAACTGGAGAAATCCGAGTTCATCCCTTGTGGCTGGAGGGTTCCCAGGCGGAAGATGAGGCACTCTTTCTCCAACCGTCGTGTTGTTATGTTCTGGCGATGGAGGAGTCCAAGAACCTGCATGTCTTCAGTGGAGTGGGAGGGAGAGTTAAAGTGTTGAGCCACGGGGTGGTTGGGTTGGTTGGTTCGGGCGTCCCAGAGGTGTTCCCTGAAGCGTTCTGCAAGTAGGTGGCCTGTCTCCCCAATATAGAGGAGGCCACATCGGGTGCAGCGGATGCAATAGATGATGTGTGTGGAGGTGCAGGTGAATTTGTGGCTGATATGGGAGGATCCCTTGGGGCCTTGGAGAGAAATGAGGGGGGAGGCGTGGGCGCAAGTTTTGCATTTCCTGCGGTTGCAGGGGAAGGTGCCGGGAGTGGAGGTTGGGTTGGTGGGGGGTGTGGACCTGACGAGGGAGTCACGAAGGGAGTGGTCTTTGCGGAACGCTGATAGGGGAGGGGAGGGAAATATATCCCTGGTGGTGGGGTCCGTTTGGAGTTGGCGGAAATGACGGCGGATGATACGCTGTATTGCAGGTGAATTTATGGCGGATACACCATTCCTTGGATGCTGCCTAACCTGCTGTGCTTTAACCAGCAACACATTTTCAGCTTACAACATAGTGTTCCCGGCCTCCCTCCTGTGGTCTAATGCGGTATTACAACAGTGTTCCGGGCCTGAGGGTCTGAATCGCTTTTTCCACACGAAGCTCTTGCGCCTCCTATGATTTACAGTACATATTAACGAACCGATGTTAGCAAACCCACTCTAAAAGATGAAAGACCTAATCTACGTTTGTTTAATATATTTCAACCACAAAACACTGTAACCTTTTGATATAAATTCTGCGTCTTGTGATCCTGCTCCACAAACCACCTGATGAAGGAGCAGCGCTTCGAAAGATGGTGGTTCCAAATAAACCTGTTGGACTGGAGTGTACAAAGTTAAAAATCACCCAACACCAGGTTACCGTCAACAAGTTTAACTGGAAGCACAAGCTCTCGGAGCGCTGCTCCTTCTCCATGAGGTAGCTGTGTGATATTTGTTAACATAGCGCCTCCGATGGTTTGACCCAGTATTACAGCATAACGCCGTCGTGTTGGAAACGAGCGTCCTCTTGTGCTCAGATCCGGGTATTACAGCTCCCCGCCCCGTGGCTCTCGGGCTCCCCCGTGTGTGGTGGGAACGCGCGTCCTCTCGTGGTCAGATCCCGGTAATGCAGCTTCCCTCCCCGTGGCCCTCGGGCTCCCCCGTGTGGTGGCGGGAACGCACGCCGCCGCGGACCCGCGCCTTGTTAAAAAGGGGGAGGGGTTGGGCCGAGCCCGGCCCGCGCTCCCTGAGCCGGTCGGAGGGTGTCGCGAGCGAGCGAGGGCGCGTGTGCGCGCGAGAGAGGGCTCCACTGGGGGACTTTTTTTTAAAACAGAAAATGGCGACCACGGTGTTCCCGGGCGTGCGGCTGGTGTCGATCGGGGATCAGAACGGGGAGATCCAGCGGCGCTCAGACCAACAGCCGCTTAAACTAGAGATTAAAACCACCCAGGACAGCGCGTTCATCAGCCTCTACAGCAGTGAGTGTGGGCCCGGGGACAGGGGGGAGGGAGAGACCGGGGACCCGGGCCCAGTCCCGGGGACAGGGGGGAGGGAGAGACCGGGGACCCGGGCCCAGTCCCGGGGACAGGGGGGAAGGAGAGACCGGGGACCCGGGCCCAGTCCCGGGGACAGGGGGGAAGGAGAGACCGGGGACCCGGGCCCAGTCCCGGGGACAGGGGGGAAGGAGAGACCGGGGACCCGGGCCCAGTCCCGGGGACAGGGGGGAGGGAGAGACCGGGGACCCGGGCCCAGTCCCGGGGACAGGGGGGAGGGAGAGGCCGGGGACCCGGGCCCAGTCCCGGGGACAGGGGGGAGGGAGAGACCGGGGACCCGGGCCCAGTCCCGGGGACAGGGGGGAGGGAGAGGCCGGGGACCCGGGGACCCGGGCCCAGTCCCGGGGACAGGGGGGAGGGAGAGGCCGGGGACCCGGGCCCAGTCCCGGGGACAGGGGGGAGGGAGAGGCCGGGGACCGGGAGAGACTGGGTACCCGGGGGCCCAGGCCCAGGCTGTGGGGTAACTCTCCCACATGTTGTCGCTGAGGAAAGGCCGAGGTCTCTGTCCCTGCGGCGTCTGCTCTCCCCCCTTCCCCCGGGCCCGTGCTACAGGGTTGTTTAAAACTGATCGTCTGGGTATTTTACAATAATCATGAGGAAAATGCTGCTGAGTTATTAATCCGTCAGGCAGGCCCAGTCTGGGCTCTTGTTGCTGTTAAACAGGTTTGTTATCGGGTTACAGAATATTGTGGAACTCCCCTCTTCCATGTGGCCACATGCCCCACAGATTAGATTAGATTCCCAACAGTGTGGAAACAGGCCCTTCAGCCCAACCAGTCCACACCGACCCCCTGAAGAGTAACCCACCCAGGCCCATTTCCCTCTGACTAATGCGCCTCACACGATGGACAATTTCCCATTGCCAATTCACCCTAACCTGCGCATCTTTAGACTGTGGGAGGAACCCACACAGACACGGGGAGAATGTGCAAACTCCACACAGTCACCCAAGGTTGGAATTGAACCTGGGACCCTGGTGCCATGAGGCAGCAGTCTAACCCTGAGCCATCGTACTGCCCTTGGATCTATCAGTGACCAACCATGAATTTGGAGATCATTCAATATGGAGGACAATGCTGGGGTGGCACGGTGTTAGCATTGCTGCCTTACCGTGCCAGGGATCCGGGTTCAGTTCCAGCCTTGTGTGACTGTGCAAGCTCCACGCAGACCTTCTCCCTGTGTTCTGCGTGGGTTTCCTCCCACAGTCCAAAGATGTGCAGGTCAGGTGAATTGGCAGTGCTAAATTGACCGTAGTGTTAGGTGCATTAGTCAGAGGGAAATGGGTCTGGATGGGTTACTCTTCGGGGGGTCGGTGTGGACTGGTTGGTCCGGAGGCCTTGTTTCCACACTATAGGTAATCTAATCTAATCAGTATTTTCTATCTTTTTATTTCCCTACTTCCCCACAGACACACTCTGCCTCGGTGTGTTTCCTTTGATTGTTTTCTTCCATTTAACTAATTCATCATTTCCCTTCCTGCACATTTTCTGAGTGATCTTTGTGACTGAGTCTCCTCTTTTTGCCTTGTTCTGGTCCTTCTCATCTTGTGAATATCTTTGTTCAGATCTTAAAAAACCTGAACATGTCTCAGTTCTTAGCAGAATCTCCAGATGGTCCTATTATTTATTTCAGATCTTCAGGGTTTGCTGTAACTTGTCAATTTGGGAAATTTCCCCAAATTTAAGTGAGTTGCTACAGTCTGTAATTGTGGATGTTGAAAGCATTAAGTCATCTATTAGATTGTCATATTCTATCTGCACAAAAAAACGCTGCAACTAAACAGTTTGGTGACACTAAACAGGAGCAGGAGGTGAGAGGCTTGAATAACTTGTAAAAATTACTCATTTTATGGAAACACCCTGTTGTTTATCCTGTATGGTAGTGCTTTCAGGTCAAGTCTTTACAGTATCAACTATTCACAGAATTCATGGACTCCTGATGTTATCCCTTCCAGTGATACTTTGTGACAGTTACTGAACATGATTCTTTAAATCTCTGAAGTTATCTTCCTCCCCAGTATAATAATTGGACCATTACCTTTTTATCCTACTCCAGTTGCAAGCCTGGTGTTGATTGCTCAATTTGTTACATTTTAAAGTTGACTTTGGGTTGGTGTTCATTACCCAGAGCGATCAAATACACGCTGAGCAAATCTTTTCTCTTTCTGCAAAGCTAGCTGATTTGAGATGCATGTGAATGTTACACCTTGTGCCTAGACAATCCACTGGTAGAATAAACACCCACCTCACTTGCTGAATGTATGATTTTGAATTGGGGAACTGTTAATCACTCCTACCCTTGTTAACCTAGGCTCCTAGTTCCTCAATACCCAAACTTTTAGATTAATACAATTACCTTTGAATATCTCTAACTCTTGCAATCCTCTTTCTTTGCTTCAGACTTGTATGTATCTTTCAATTATTCCACGATTCACAGCTCTTAACATAGAATAGTACAGGCCCTTCAATCCACGATGTTGTGCTGACCATTTATCTTGTGCTAACCTACACGTCCCTCAATTTACTGCTGTCCATGTGCTTGTCCAGCAGTTGCTTAAATGTCCCTAGTATCTCTGACTCTACTACCACTGCTGGCAGTGCATTCCATGCACCCACCACACTCTGCAAAAACAATCTACCTCTGACATCTCCCCAATACCTTCCTCCAATCACCTTAAAATTACAACCCCCCGTGACAGCAGTTTCTACCCTAGGGAGAATTCTTTGGCTATCTGCTCTATCTATTGCCTCTCATTACTTGTTCACCTCTATCAAGTCCCTTCTCTTCTTTCTCTCCAATTTGAAAATCCCTAGCTTACCCAACTTCTCTTCATGAGCCAAGCCCTCCAATCTGGGCAGTATCCTGGTAAATCTCCTCTGCACACTGTCTAAAGCATCTACATCCTTCCTACAATGAGGTGACCAGAACTGGACCCAGTGTTCCAAGTGTGGTCCAACCAGCGTTTTATAGAGGTGCAGCAAAACCTTGCGACTCAGTCCTCCTGTTAATGAAAGTCAAAACACCTTCACAATCGTATCAACTTAGGTGGCAACTTTGAGGGATCCATATAAGTGGGCCCCAAGATCCTGCTGTTCCTCTACACTGCCAAGAATCATGTCTTTAACCCTGTATTCAGCATTCAGGCTCAACCTTGCAAAATTAATCATTTCATTTATCCAGTTTGAACTCCATCTGCCACTTCTCAGTTCAGCTCTGCATCCTGTCCATGTCTTGTAGCCTGCAACACAATCTACAGCACTACTGACCTTTGTGTCATCGGCAGACATACCAATCACTTCTTTATCCTTGTCATTTATAGAAGCTACAAAGAGCAGATCCCCGCTGAACAGCACTAGTCATCGACCTCCAGGCAGAATACTTTCCATCCACTACTCCTCGCTGTCGTCTTTTGGCCAGCAAATTCTGTATCCAGACAGCCAAATTTTCCTGTATCCCGTACGTCCTAACTTTCTGAATGAGCCTTCCAGGGGGGAACCTTATGAAATGCCTGACTGAAATCCATGTACACACCACATCCGCTGCTCAACCATCGTCAACTTATTTTGTCACATTCTCAAAGAACTCAGTATGGCTGTGTGAGGCATAACTTGCCCCTCACAAGGCCATGCTGACTATCTTTAATCAAATTGTTTTTCCAAATAGTCATAAATCCTATCTCTCAGAATCCTTTCTAGTACCTTGCTTTCCACAAACATAAGACAGACTTCTCTGTAATACCCAGGAATTTCCCTATTCCCTTTCTTGAACATTTGTCTCCCTCCAATCATTCGGTACCATTCCTGTGGAGAGTGAGGATGCAAAGATCATCGCCAGAGGTACAGCAATCTCATTCCTCACTTCCCGTGGTAACCCTGGATATACAGAGGAACCTCGATTATCCGAATGAGATGGATGGGCACTACTTTGTTCAGATAATTGATTATTTGGTTAATCTATTAAATGCCTTTCCTCTTGAGCTCGGAGTTTTTTAAGTCTGCTCCCCATTCAGGAGACGAGCAGTAGTCCACTGCGCGCGAGCCCATGCCCCCAACCACCGTCCAACTCTGTACCCCCACCTGCCCCCAGCCCCGTCCAACACTGCCCCCGTCCACCTGCCAGAGCTGTTGAACTTTTTGAACGGTTTTTGTACTTGTTTCTGATTTACAGCATCTGCAGTCCTTTTAGTTTTTATTTGTCTAATGTAGTACTTGCAACAAGCTCCCACAAATAGCAATGAGATCGTTACTTTTTTTTGCATGCTTTTGGCTGGGGAAAACATCCATGCTCCTTCCAAATAGTAAGCAAGGATCTGTTACCACCACCTGACAGGATGCATGGGTCCTCCGTTCAACATCTTGGCCAAAAGACTGCAGCCTGTGCACTGAAGCACACTCTCAACATTACTGGGAGTGCCAGCCTATAGTTTCTGCTCAACTTCCTCAAATGTAAATCAGAGCTGCAATCTACTGATTTAGATTTGAGGCAACTATCAACCTGATGAGGCCAAGATCTAGAAATGCACATTCTAGATTCTAAGAGATCAACTTGAACCTAGTGTGGGGTTGTCCATTTCTGAGCTGGAGGTGATACTTGTGTGCTGCTACTGAGTGGGGTGCTGGAAGTTTTGTGGGGGAGATTGTTAACTATTTTAGCCTTCAGCAGCTGTGACCAGTCCCTAAAACTTCTCGCAATAAGTGCAGTTACACCCCTTAGCTCCTGATTTGGGCTCAACATCATGTGTTAGTTATTACCAAATAGCCAAACGTTATTATTTCAACGTGGACCCAAATGTTTGCTGGCAGAATATTCGCAATCACTATACTCTTGTCGGATGGCTGCAAGAATCCTTGTTCCACGAGATAGCTTGTATTGCTAGCGCTGAAATTTGTACCTCTTGGTGTGCGCACATTTGAGCACCTGCTTTATTATTCAGCTCTGCATATCCTCGTGCAACATGTTATTTACTGTCACCAAGCTGGGCTATGGAGAAAGCCTTTCTTTAAAGTAGATTTTTGACTTTGTCCACGCCAGTTCAACATTGGTACCTCCACATCATTTTTTTTTCTGATCTTGTATAACGCTTAGCTCTGCATTAGGTGTTGGTTATGGTTCTGTACCACTAGAAGCAAGTTAGGTTTGGGAGTTGTTTGCAGTGACATGACCTTAGATATGACCCAACTGTCTCGGAATGTAGTATAATAACACAGTTGATGCTTGTAGTGATTAGATGGGCCTCATTGCTCTCCTTGATGTAATTAAAAGTTCTTTTGGGAGTATTTTCTTACTTGTACAAAATGAGAAATATATTTTTGTGATCAGCATGTAATGCTGTACATTGGCCAGCAAGCTAAAACCCATTCATTCTCCTCTACTCACTCGAATGTTCCTCTTTCTTGACTAACGGTTTTTTTGAACAGTTGGCGCAAAATCTGCAGTTTTCAAGAGGACAAACCAGATTGTTTTGAAGTAACTAACTGATTAATTTTTCAGCAGTGTAATCGACCCTTCTTGGAACTGTTGTAGAGGAGCTCTGCTCTGTATTTAACCATATTGTGCAACATTGTGATTGTTAGGTACTAACAGGAAATGATAATTCTGTTTTTCTTCCCCTTGGCTTCAAAAGCATTTCTTAAAAAGTAATGAGCAGAGAATCTTTCACCTGAGATCTTGTGCACTCTAGAATAAATTGGACTTAAGTGCAACAATGGGTGTCTGTTGGTGTGGACTCTGGTGTGTTCTGGTGATACAGAAATTGGCTATTCAAAGAGGTTATCTGTAGTTGATTTTGTAGACTCTTGTTGCTGCCTGTCTCGGTGCAGTTTATTTTCTGAGCGTGCAATGGGGGAGATTGTGTTAATGGCCTGGGATAAACCTTCTCCAACCATTTTGAGACAGTTCTACCGTCTTCATTGACAGATATTTGTTTGATGCAAGCATCATGAAACTGTCATCCCTGTGTCCCAATGGTGGTTACGTTACCTCTTCAGGGCCATGGGGAAATAGGTAGGGAGCAGATATAATTGAAGAGAAAGTTGACTGTTCATACTGTATCAAGTCATTTACTCCGATGTTCCCAAACCCTTCACATATTTGAAAATGTGTTGCTGTGATCTTGTCAGTTGGGGAACAATGTTAGACCATAAGATATAGGAACATAATTAGGCCATTCAAACATTGAGTTTGCTGTGCCATTTGATCATGATTGATATGTTTCTCTATTGTTTCCCTCGAGGATGTTTTCCATTCTCCTTCTCTCCATAACCCTCCATAACCATAGGATGTTGCCAGGGTTGGAGGGTTTGAGCTATAGGGGGAGGTTGAATAGGCTAGGGCTGTTTTTCCAGGAGTGTCACAGGCTGATGGTGAACTTATAGAGGTTTATAAAATCATGAGGGGCTTGGATAGTGTGAATAGCCAAGGTCTTTTCCCTGGGGTGGGGGAGTTCAGTACGAGAGGGCATAAGTTTAGGGTGAGAGGGGAAAGATAAAAAGAGACCCAAGGGGCAATGTTTTCACACAGAGGCTGGTGTGTGTATGGAATTAGCTGCCAGAGGAGATGGTGGAGGCTGGTACAATTGCAGCATTTAAAAAGCATCTGGGTGGGTACATGAATAGGAAGGATTTGGAGGGATATGGGCCAAGTGCTGGCAAATGGGGCTAGATTTAGTTTGGGATATCTAGTCGGCATGGACAAGTTGGACTAAAAGATCTGCTTTCGTGCTGTACATCTCTATGATTCTATGACTGTATAACCCTTGATCCCTTAATGATCAAGAATCTATCTATATCTGTCTTGAATACACTCGATGACTTGTCCTACACAACACTCTGCAATAATTAGTTCCACAGACTCATCACCCTCTGACTGAGGAAATTCCTCCTCCTCTCTGTTCTAAAGGTCCCCCTGCCTTTCGAAACTCCCAAGTACAGACCCAGAGTCCTCAACCATTCCTCATATGACAAGCCCTTCATCCCCAGGATTCTTCCAACAGCAGGATACCTTTCCTTGGGTATGGGCGCCAAAACTGCCGACCATATTTCAAATGTGTTCTGTCCGGAATCTTGTAAAGCTTTAGCAGTACGTCTCTGCTCTTGTTTTCTAGCCCTCTCGAAATGATTGCCAGCATTGCACTTACCTTCTTAATCACCAACTGAACCTGCATCTTAACCTGAAAAAGGACTGCCAAGTCTCTTTCTGCTTCAGATTTATTTTCAGCCTCCCCGTTTAGAAAATAGTTTACTTCTCTATTCTTCCCAATAAAATATGTAACCTTGCACTTTTCTGCATTTTATTCCATTGCTGCTGCTGCTTTGCCACTCACCTAGCATTTCCAATTCCTTCTGCAGCCTCCCCACCTCCTCAACATTAGTTGTCCTATCTTTGTATCATCTGCAAACTTACCTAACTTTGCCACATTGTTGCTGGCAGGTCCCTGTCTAAACTGAGGAAATGGAAGGACCTTTTAGAACAGCCACATTAATGCTTTAGCATCTTTGTGGTAGAGCAGTGTCTATGCCAATTGTGCAGTCAAATTCTGGAAGGGCTTTTAAGCTCACCGCGATGCCTCCAAAAGGGAACAATGCTGGAGCATTTCATTGTGGTGACTCTGACCTGTGCTCTCTCGCTCTGAGGTTTAGGGGGATTCGACAGATTGTCTTAATGTCATTGCTTAGTTGGGTGACATGTAGAGTGTGTCTAGACCGCACCAACATTATAGTCTGGCTTATAAAATGACCATTCAGTAATTTGTAAGTGGTTGGATCAGGCCTCTTCTGACCTTGGGTAGTGGGCAGGCCTGTATGTGAGAGTTCTTGCATTCTGTGTCTGTGTCTCAGACTGACTGACTGCAGTGTTGTAGTCATCCTTCCCAATGAGCAATAGATGGTGGTTAGTTTGTATAAACTGAATCATGGTTTTCCACTTGTTTTTTACTGATTGTGCTCGGCTTCAGAGATTGAACAGGCTTGAGCTCTATGGAAGCAGTGAGAGGGACTTGCTAGAGTGTGTGTGTTTTATAGGGTTTTAGACCAGTTTGATAGGGTAGATGTGAACAACCCCAAGTGCTGTAAATGCCAGAAGTAAGTGATGGTAAACCTTACATCTCTGCTTTTTCCTGAGATCTCCAGCCATTTCAGATACCACTTTTGAGTCATCCTACATGATATCAAAGTGTTCAAAGACATGATGTCTCCCAGTGGTATTTTGACAATAGTGCTGTAGACTTGCCCACCAGAATTATCTGCACCCTGGCAACAGCTACAACGCTGTCATTTACCTGACAGTGGAAAATTACCCAGATGTGTCCTGTTCATGGAAAGAAGACAAATCCAATTAATACCATTAATCATCAAAGCGAGAGGTTGTAGATGGTGCTATTGAGTGGCGCTTCCTCAATAATAATCTGCTGAGTTTGTGTTCTGTCAGTGCCACTCCTCTCCTAACCTCGTTGTGGCTTTGATCCAAAAATATTGAAAGAAACTGAATTTCAGTGGTTAGGTAAGAGTGACTGTCCTTGACATCAAGGCAGCATTTGACTTGTTAGGGCCTCTTGATGCCATACTAAAACTGGTGTCTATGGGAATTGAGGAGGGGTTAAATCTCTGCTGGTTGGAATCATGCCTGGCACAAAGGAAGATGGTTGTAGTTTCTGGAGATTAATCATTTCTGTTCCAGGTTATCTCTGCTGTTGCTCCTCGGTCTAGTGTCCTGGCCCTAACCATCTTTGGTTGTTTCATCGATGATCTTCCCTCCACCATAAGGTCAGAAATGGGTATATTTGCTGATGATTACACAATGTTCAGCACCATTCGCAACTCTTGCTTACTGAAGCAGTCTGTCTATATATGCAGCAAGACCTGGACAATTTTCAGGTTTGCGATGAAAGGTGGCGTGTAACATTCAAATCAAGCAAATGTCAGACAATGACCATCTCAAGGAAGAGATAACCCAGCTTCTCCTCCTTTGATATTCAGTGGCATTACAAACACTAAATCCCCCCACTATCAATGCTCTGGGGATACCAGAAACTGAACTGACCAGCCATCTGCCAATATTGTGGCTTCAAGAGCAAGTTAGATGCAAGAAATTCTGT
Source organism: Hemiscyllium ocellatum (assembly GCF_020745735.1). NCBI lineage: Eukaryota > Metazoa > Chordata > Chondrichthyes > Orectolobiformes > Hemiscylliidae > Hemiscyllium > Hemiscyllium ocellatum. The sequence goes on along the minus strand of NC_083445.1, from coordinate 13,519,980 downwards.
GGTGAGGAATTCACTCCAGACTCCCTGAAATCTGTTCACAGTTTACAAGGAACAAGTCAGGAGTGTGTTAGAATATTTTCCACTGCCTGCTGCGTGCAGCAGTATGAGCCATCTACAAGATGCACTGCATAACGCACCAAATCTCCATCAAAAACACATTCTAAACCTTCAAACTCTACCATCTAAAAGGGCAGGAGCAGCAGGTGCATAGGAGGGCCACCACTTGCAGTTCCCCATCCAAGTGGCTCACCATCCTGACTTGGAACTGAATTGCAGATCCCTTGGTGTCATGGACAAATCCTGGAATTCGCTTCCTAAGAGCATTGTTGGTTCCCTTTATACCACAAGGATCGCAGTGTTTCAAGAACGCAGCTTTCCTCCACCACTGCCTCCAGCCAATTAGGGATCCATGGTAGGACTGGACTTGCCAGTGACACTCTTCCTGAGAACGATTTTTTAAAATCAGTCATGAACTCTGGGAGGACTTTTATTTAAACTGAGACTGTGTGAAGTTTTTTTTACCATTGAGAGTAGTTAAGGTGATTTGTGAAGGTTATAGAGTCATAGTGATTGATACAACATGGAAACAGACACTTCAGTCCAAATCATCATGTTGACCAGATGTCCCAATCTGTCCTAGTTCCATTTGGCCCATATCCCTCTAAAGCTTTCCTATTTATGTACCCATCCAAATACCTTTTAAATGTTGTAATGTATCAGCCCCTAACACTTCTACTGATGGCTTTTTCCAGGCATACACCACCCTCTGCTTGAAAAATATACCTCTCTAGTCCCTTTTAAATCTTGCCCCTCTTGCTGTAAGCCTATGCCCTCCTGCTGTGGAGGTCTTCCACCCCCACCCGAAAAAACACTTTGGCTATTCACCCTATCCATGCCCCTCCTGATTTTATAAAACTCTAAGGTCACTCCCTCAGCCTTGGATGCTGCAGGGAAAACAGCTCCAGCATATTCAGCCTGTCCTGAAAGCTCAAACCCTCCAACCTGCCAAAGTCTTTGTAAATCTTTTCTGTACTCTGTCAACAACATCCTTGTTATAGAAGAGCGACCTGAATTGTGCACAGTATTCCAAAAGTGGCCTCAACAATGCCTTATAAAGCCAGCAGCTTGACATTTTCCTATACGCAATGTTCTGACCAATGAAGGCAAGCATCTTTACCACCCTGATTCCACTAGGTCTCTTTGTTTGGCAACGCTCCCTAGGGCCCTGTATGAGTCCTGCCTGGTTTGCCTTGCCAAAATGCAACACCTCACATGTCTCTACATAAAACTCCACCTGCCAATCCTCAGCCCATTGGCCCATCTGATCAAGATTCTGTTGTACTCTGACCTACGCTGTCCACTACACCTCTAACTTTGGTGTCATCTGCAAACTTACTAACCGTACCTCCTGTATTCAAATCCAAATCATTTAATAAAAATGACAAAAAGCAGTGGGCCCAGTAGTGATTTTTGTGACACGCTGCTGGTCACAGGCCTTCAGTCTGAAAAACTGCCCTGTCCTATCTTCAATCCTATTTTGTCCAGATCACGTGATCTAGCCTTACTAATCAAGGTACCATGTGAAAACTTTGCTGACGTTCATATAGACAATGTCTTATCACTCTGTTTTCATCAATCTTCTTTATCACCTCTTCAAAAATGTCAGTCAAGTTAGACACTATTTCCCATGCACAAAGCCATGTTGACTTCCTAATCAGTTCTTGTTTCCAAATGCTTGGAAATCCTGTATCTCAGAACCCCTCCAACAGCCTACCACTGGTGTAACATTCACCAACCTGTAGTTCCTGAGCTTTTCCTTACAGCCTTGATAGAACGTTACAGCACAGTACAGGCCCTTCGGCCCTCAATGTTGCACTGAGCTGTGAAAATAATCTGATGCTCATCTAACTTGCACTGTTCCATTATTATCCATATGTATGTCCAATGCCCATTTCTTAAATGATGGCACCACATTAGCCAACCACCCATCTTCCGGCCCCTTACCTGTGGCTATCGATATACAAATGTCTCAGCAAGGGGCCCAGTAAACTCTTTCCTAGCTTCCCACAAAGTTCTGGCTAACATCTGATCAGGTCCCAGGGAATTATCCATCCTTATGCATTTTAAGGTGTCCAGTATCACCTCTGTAATATGGACATTTTTCAAGACATCAATACTTATTACCCCAAGTTCACTAGCTTTTTGTTTGAATGATTATATTTAAGAGAAATTAAATAAAAACAGAAGGAGCAATGTTGATTGAGAATAGGAAATATTTTTGACTTTAACAGTGGCACAAACCTGTTTGGCTATTTCTATTCTGTAAATACTTTCATTAGACAACAAAACAACTTGTTCTCACTCACTGGTAGCTTCTGTATATGCAGCTCTCGCTGTGTACTTAGGCTATTTTCTCTCCTATCATTTCCTGGACGCTGGTTACAGCCATTCTCGATTATTTTACCAAATAGCTATTAATTGTAGGTCTTGTGGTGGTGTTTGTCAACAGATTTTCTTATTGCAGGTTTGAGTGTGTGGGGCTGGAAAAGCAGTGTCAGACAGCATCCGAGGAGCAGGAGAATCACTGTTTCGGGCATATGCCCTGTCCCATTCCTGGTGAAGGGCTTATGCCCAAAACCTCTTTTCCTGCTCCTTGGTTGCTGCCTGACTTGCCGTGCTTTTCCAATACCACACTCTCGACTCTGATCGCCAGCATCTGCGGTCCTTGCTTTCTCCTTTCTTACTGCAGGGTTATCACAACCAAGGCCCCAATGCCTACAGTCATGCAGGCAAAGGAGTGCAAACTTACTGCTCTAATGCAGCGTTGTGGCTCCCACAGTGAGTTTTGGTAAATCTGCATACACAGAGAAAATAAAGCTGTGTTTATTTGGTGATTTGGAACCTGGTTATTTTCTTTTTTTAATTACCCATGCCCTGGGGCTTTTATCAGCTGCTTGTTATTGTGCTGACATTGTAAGTATGCTGTCTCTCTCTTCATACTAATACAAAACAGTTTATCATGTTACTATCTTGCCTGTTTGAGCTTGCTATATGAAAGTTGACTTCAGTTTTCTTGCATTATCACTGTTGCTACATGTCAAGCAAACATTTTGTGGCCTTCTATGGTTATGAATGTGCTATATAAATGCATGTTCCTTTTTCATATACCTAGTAGCTCTGTTTCTGTTAATTCAATTTTCTCTCAAGAAACTTGAAGTAATAACAATAAGCTGCCAAGGCACTTCACAGATTTGATGATCAGAATTTGACACCACTTTATTGGGGAGAATGACCAAAGTCTGCATTAGTAGGCTAGAGTCCAGGGAGAATCTTTAAGGGGCAGATATAGATTGAAATTCCCTCTTGAAATTGAGGTCTTGATTTGCTGAAGATGGTGTCATTAATTATATAATTTTTTAAAAAGGGGATGCTCACAAGAACAGAGTCAAACACGTGCCGGCAGGGTTGATAATGTTCATAGGCATAAGGTGGGGAATGGCCTTGGAATGATTGGAAAAAGAGGGCATTGTTTAGTTGGGAGCCAGTGTATGATGATGCACATAGAAGCAAGGGGCTTTGGTGCAAGTCCGGACACCAGCTATAGATCATCTGAAGTTGACTAGAAGTGCATGGAAGTAGTTGGATCCAAAGAGAACCAAGATGTGCAGCATGAGAGATGAGCTGAGGCAAGAATAGACGCAGGCAGTGTTTATGGAGATAGGAATAAGCAGGCATAGTGAAAGTGTACAAATGGGGTGAGAAACTGAGTTCATAACCTGAGGGTGCTTTCCTGCTCATTCCAGCCTTCAGAATGAATGGAGTCAAAGATCCAAGCTGTTAGAATTGACCCTGTGAAAAGGTTGAGAGTTCCATGTGCAAGTTGTTTATCGAAATATTGCAGGCTGCTTTCACAAACTGGGTCAGGATTGAGGTATGTTTATGCTCTGTCTGGTGTGTTTTTCCAAAAAAAGAAATTCAGGTAGTGGTTGGAACATCGTGGATGAAATGAACAGTTTAGCCAGCACAACCATGTGAGCCATCACAAGTGAGAGTGCAGAAGTGTGGGCCCTGCATCCTGTGAGATTCTGAGAAATTGCCAATATGTTCCGCATCTGCAACCTTGGTGGAAATGCAAATTGTCTTTAAAAGAAGCTTTGTCTCGATGCACTCTGCGCATAGGCATTTGAATGGTTTCTGCTGAGAGTCAGTGAACACTTTGTTCTCCACTCAACTTCAGTTGAGCAGCACTTGAATAAGAAGCGAGGACTAAAAGTTAGTGTTGGATAATGTGTTGCACAATTCTTGTGACAATATGAAGCACTGGCTGTGATGGTAATTGGTGAATTAGTTATTTGCTTGCTTTGATGTCCAAAAAAAAACTGTGTCCAGTCTGCTATGACATTCTGTTTTCTGCTAAAGTTTCATATTATTGTTGCTTGTTCTATGCTGCCTAGAAAGTCCCTTAGGCGCTTGCTGAAAAACCTCTTTCTTGACTGTCCTGTTAATGTCAGATGCTGTTAAGTGACGGGTGAGTGTAAGTAATTTCTGTTTCACTGCTCCAACATTTTGAATCTCAAAGCAAATTGTATGCTCACTCCAGTTCAAGGATAAAATACTTTCTCCTCATTTTGATATGCATATGCTGTTTTTGTGTCAAGCTGCTTTCCAGGCACACATCTGTTCACTGGAGGCTTGGTTCCTGATCCCAGATTTCAGAGATCATTAATTGTGTCACAGTGATTGCGACCCCTCTATTCAAAGGCTGGCGTTTCTCAAACTGAACAATGGTGACTGTAGGAGGGAAGTTCTACAATTTTACAATCTTCTCATTAAGATGCAGCGTTTATTACTTTTGAAAAATCATGTGTACTGAGAACCTCGCTTCAGAACCAGTCACAAGAGTGATTTGAAGCCAAAGTCTTGATAGTGACCATTTTAAAAGAAATAGTGAAGATCCCTGCTCTATTTGAATGAATAAGTAGTGAGGTGTAAAAATGTTCAAGAAGCTTTTCTAGTGCCTCAAATGTAATGAATGGCTGTTTTCTTTTTACATGCACGCATGCACACACACAAACCCCCTCTGAAGTTAGTTGGGGTCTCTGCCATGCGGCAGCTATATCTCCTCCATTATTTTCCTTTATTGTTCTTCAGTAAATGTAGTTTCCTTCCACATCTATTAATCTTTATCCAATGAGAAGTACAGAATTGCACTAGCAGGCTGCTTAACCTGAATTTGCATTTAATGCCCGCTGAGCAGTGAGCTGCAAAGAAAACGCTGAAAGGAGAGTGTGGGGTTTAGTGATACAGGCAGAAACTCCAATCGCAGACACAATAGTCCCATTAAATGTATTGGCAGGAGGCAAATCGCCCATGTTTTAATCAGAACAATTATGCAGTGCAGAAATGCTCTCCCAGCCAGTATGGCATGGCAGTGATGCAGTTATGATTTCCGAGTGTTTTATACTGTGCACCTGGATGTGTCTTTCAAGACTTGAACCCAGCAGTACAACAGATTATTGGATATTTTCTGTGTGCAGTTGCTCTTTGATCAATCTATATGCTGAACCAGCTAGCTCATTGCATGGTGCAGGAATCTGTATGATCTGAGTCAGCACTTATGTCATTTAATTAAGTCACATAAATCTTGCTGATGGCTAGAAGCTAATGTGGAGAAAAGGATGGAAATCACTAGCAGCAGGGGTTAGTATGAGTAATTCCAGTCTGCAGTGCACCCTGATTTAACTTCAGTGCAGTGGAGATGGGTTTTGTTTTATGTTCGCAAGAAGCAGATAATGTAGAAAAGCTTGATGTGCAGCCTTTAGTAGATGATCAGTGTGGTAATTGATAATGCTGTTGGGCAATTGCTAATATCCAGTGCTTTGAACTGCAATTTTTCCAGTATTCCGATTTTACAAATAACTGTAATTTTTTAGATTAGATTAGATCACTTAGTGTGGAAACAGGCCCTTCGGCCCAACAAGTCCACACCGACCCGCCGAAGCGCAACCCACCCATACCCCTACATTTACCCCTTACCTAACACTACGGGCAATTTAGCATGGCCAATTCACCTGACCCGCACATCTTTGGACTGTGGGAGGAAACCCACGCAGACACGGGGAGAACGTGCAAACTCCACACAGTCAGTCGCCTGAGTCAGGAATTGAACCCGGGTCTCAGGCGCTGTGAGGCAACAGTGCTAACCACTGTGCCACCGTGCTGCCCACTTGTTTTGTGATTTCAGACTTTTGGCTTACTTTTATAGAATTTGTTCTTTCATGGGATGTCATTGGCGAAGTCACTATTTATTATCCATTTCCTAAATGCCCCTGAATTGAGAGTGGCTTGCTCAGCTATTTGAGGGCCATTAAGTTCACTTCAATTTCCTTTGGATTTGGACTCTCATGTAGGGTGGACCAAGTAAGGATGGCAGATTTCCTTCCCTGAAGGACATTAGTGAATCCAAGATTTTACGATAGTAAATGGTCATTTCAGGCCACTACTGAGAGAGATTTTATTGATTTACATATAAATTCCATCACTTGGCAAAGTGGGATTAGTTCTGATGTCCACAGAGTATATGATTTGGATGTGTACAGAGCAGGTATAGTTAGTAAGTTTGCAGATGACACCAAAATGGGAGGTGTAGTGGACAGTGAAGAAGGTTACCTCTGTGTACAGAGGGATCTTAATCAAATGGGCCATTGGGCTGAGGAGTGGCAGAAGGAGTTTAATTTAGATAAATGTGAAGTGCTGCATTTTGGAAAGTCAATCAGAGCAGGACTTAGACACTTAATGGTAAGGTCCTGGGGAGTATTGCTGAACTTTGGAGTGCAGGTTCATAGTTTCTTGAAAGTGGAGTCGCAGGTAGGTAGGATAATGAAGAAATTGTTTGGTTTGCTTTCCTTTATTGGTCAGAGCATTGGGTACAGAAGTTGGGCGATCATGTTATGGCTGTACAGGACATTGACTAGGCCACTTTAGGAATATTGTGTGCAATTCTGGTCACCCTTCTATCGGAAGGATGTTGGAAACTTGAAAGGGTTCAGAAAAGATTTACAAGGCTGTTGCCATGGTTGGAGGGTTTGACCTATAGGGAGAGGTTGGTTAGGCCGGAGCTGTTTTCCCCTGGAATGTTAGAGGTTAAGTAGTGACTTTATAGAGGTTCATAAAATGATGAGGGGCATGCATAGGGTAAATAGACAAGGTCTTTTCCCTGGGGTGGAGGAATCCAGAAGTAGAGGGCATAGATTTGGGGTGAGAGGGGAAAGATTTAAAAGAAACCTAAGGAACAACTTTCTCACGCAGAGGGTGGTGCGTGTATGGAATGAGCTGCTAGAGGAAGTGGAGGAGGATGGTACAATTACAACATTTAAAAGGCATCTGGATGGGTTTATGAATAGGAAGGGCTTAGAGAGATATGGGCCAAGTGCTGGCCAATGGGACTAGATTGGGTTAAGATATCTGGTCAGCATGGAGGAGTTGGACCAAAGGGTCTGTTTCCATGCTGTTTACCTGACTCTATTATATTTGGGTCTCTGGATCACTAGAGACATTACCACTACGCAACTGTCTCCTTTTTTTTTATTCTACTGTTGTTCTCCTTTTAGTTAAGTTTGCAGTGGCTGATGCTGGCCCATCTGAAATCTTAGTTTCTTACGATAAAGCGGGGGTGAGTGACACATCAGACTGCTGAAGAGCTTTTTGAGCATTTAATAAGGGTATATTTCAAGAGGGGAAAAGAACAAGAACTCAAAGCTAAATGCCTCATTGATATTCAAACATTTGCTGGAGGGTATGGTTACTATTGTGATTGCAAATTCATAGAATCCCTATAGTGTGGAAGGAGGCCTTTTGGTCTTTCAAGTCCATACTAACTCCTATAGGGCTCCCACCCAGATCCCCTACCCTATCTCCATTAGCCCTCCTTTCCCATGGCCAGTCCACCTAACCTGCATATCTTTGGACTGTGGGAGAAAACTAGAGCACCCGGAGGAAACCCATACAGACACTGGGAGAATGTGCAAACTCCACAGACAGTCGCTGGAGGGTAGAATCGAACCCAGGCCCCTGGTACTATAAGGCAGCAGTTCTAACCGCTGAGCCGCCGTGCCACCCTGACATGCCACAAGCAATAGGAGGATTTGTTCAGCCTCTCCCATCAGATTGTAGCAGAAATGTATTTCAACTCCGTTTAGGGGTTATTGGCAGTCAGCAGGTACTCGTGTGAACTTTCTACATTTGTGTGCAGCGCAGTGGAAGGGTGTTAAAGGGGACAGATTTCAGTCTTGACATGAGTAAGCACTTGGGGATTGCCAGAGAATAAATTTTTGCAAACTCCAAATGATTGATTCTAAACCTGGAAATGTATTTCTATATGAAGCAGATGGCGTTTTTAAAAAAAAACTCACCTTGGTTTTAGTGGAAGCTGTGAACAATGCATGAGCCTTCCATGCCTATTTAGTATGTGGGCATCTCCTTACTATTGCTCAGATCTTGAAGTTCTTCACTTGTGCAAAATTAGCATAATGGAACATTTTGAATGTACTGAGTAGAGACATGCATCATTCACAAAGCAAGGCTTTTTGAAGAACTGAGGCTCAAAAGTTTAACCAAGTGTCTCAATTGTGATATAAAATGGTGATCCTAGCTCTGTATGAAATGCCCTTGCTCTCTGATTGCAAACATCTAGGCTAGCACCCCAGCATAGAACTGGGAGAATACTGCTCTGACCGAGTTCCATTTCAGATGAAGTGTAGAGTTAAGACAAGGTCTACATTCCCAATTACATGTAAAACATCCCATGGAACTTTTTTTTTAAAAGGAAAGGGGAAAGAATCGGAATTAGTTAGAGGAAAGATTACCTAATTCTTTTCGTTATTTTACAGGGTAAGGGTATTGCTAACATTGTTGCACACCCCAAAGTACCTTCAAAAGATGGTGGTGAAGTGTCATCTTGAATTTGCATACTGCAGTCCATGTGATGTAGATAGTTGGTGTGCCAGTTAAGTGGGCTGCATTGTGCTGGATGATTTTGAGCTTTTTGAGTCTTGCTGAAGCTAATTTCCAATATAGCAGAGTACTGGCTGGACAGGCTTTAAGGAGTCAAGAGAGGATGACAGGATCGCAGTCTCTGACCTGCTCTTGCAGTCACATTATTCATAAGACATATCTTCAGTTCATGATCAATAATAACTCCCTATATGTTGATGATGGGTCTTCTGCTTTGGTGACATCTTTGAATGTGAAGGGGATATGATTGAATGATCTTGTTGGACATGGTCACTGCCTTGATCTTTGCAAACATTACAATCACTTGAAACCTAAATGTCATCCAGGTACTGCTGAATATTGACACTGACTGCTTCAGTATCTGAAGAGTTGTGAATTATCCTAAAATATCATGCAATTGTCAGTGAACATCCCCACCCCTGACTTTTGCATCAGAGGGAAGTTTATTGAAATAGCTGAGCATATTTGTGTCTAGGACTCTGCAGCAGGTACAGTTGCAGCAATGTCAAAGGCCAACATCTCCGCCCATCAACAACAGTTCCTGTACAGAGGTCTCATGTCTTGTGTAGACCAGCCTAGGTAAGGATGTCAGATTCCTTCCCCTGAAGGGCATCAGAGAGCCAGCTGGGTTTTGGAGCAATCCAATAGTTTCAGGGATCATCCTTACTGAGAGTAGTGTTTTTAATTCCACACTTAATAATGAAACTTAAATTCCTCCACTTTTCTTGTGGTTTGTGCAAATTAGCTGTGACTTTTCCTACATTACAATAATAATGTTTCAACACTGTAGGGATTCTATATTTAAAATGAACATTATTTTGAGTGCTTCATTGGCTTTTAAGTGGCTTGAACTATTGTTTATTGGGGATGGGGTGGGATTAACAGGGTTGTTGGCTTTTAAATCCAAAATGTGGAATGATTTTTCCAAGAACTTGAAGTATTATGCATATGTGTGAATTTGTCAAGTCTACTGACTAAGAACTGTGTTAAAATTCTAGTGATGGGTTGAGAAGTGGCAGATGGAGTTTAATTTAGATAAATGTGAGGTGCTGCATTTTGGGAAAGCAAATCTTAGCAGAACTTGTACACTTAATGGTAAGGTCCTTAGGACTGTTGCTGAGCAAAGAGACTATGGAGTGCAGGTTCATAGCTCCTTGAAAGCAGAGTTTCAGGTAGATAGGATAGTGAAGAATGAGTTTGTTATGCTTTCCTTTATTGGTTAGAGTATTGAGTACAGGAGTTGGGAGATCATGTCGTGGCTGTACAAGACATTGGTTAGGCCACTGTTGGAATATTGCGTGCAATTCTGGTCTCCTTCCTATCGGAAAGATGTGAAACTTGAAAAGGTTCAGAAAAGATTTACAAGAATGTTGCCAGTGTTGGAGGTTTTGAGCTATAAGGAGAGGTTGAATAGAGCTGGAATGTCGGAGGCTGAGGGGTGACCTTATAGAGGTTTATAAAATCATGAGCATGGATAGGATAAGTAGACAAGGTCTTTTCCCTGGGGTGGGGGAGTCCAGAATTAGAGGGCATAGGTTTAGGGTGAGAGAGGAAAGATATAAAAGAGATCTAAGGGGCAACTTTTTCATACAGACGGTGATGCATGTGTGGAATGAGCTGCCAGACGAAGTGGTGGAGGCTGGTACAATTGCAACATTTAAAAGGCACCTGGATGGGTATATGAATAGGAAAGGTTTAGAGGGATATGGGCCAGGTGCTGGCAGGTGGGACTAGATTGGTTTGGGATATCTGGTCAGCATGGACGGGTTGGACCAAAGGGTCTGTTGATGTGCTGTACATCTCTATGACTCTACGATACCACAACTAGTGAACTGTGTGTTATTCTGGAACTCCGTTTATGGGAAGGATGTAGTTTTATTAGAGGAGCTTGAGAGGTGATTTACTAGGATGCTGTTTGGGTATGTTGCTGAGGAAATTGATCAACTTGCGTTGTTTTACTTCAAGCAATGGCCCCCTACAAGGGGCCATCTAAAAAGAGAGAAGTTTGAGGTATTGGTGAAGTGGATGTTGAGACACTTTTTTTTTCATAAGTTGAAAAGTCTCGAGCCAAGGCAATAAGAATTTTTTTCACCTAGAGGCTGGTGGGAGTCTGGAACACTCTGAAAGTTTGGTTGAGTCTGAAACTCTAGTCACATTGAAGTAGTATTTCCATGTTTACTTGTGTTGCCGTAACCTCCAGGGCTAAGGGGTAAAAGTTGGAAAAATGGATTCATGTAGTCAGATCCTTTGTTGACAAGTGTATATGCAATGGGCAAAATGGCGGTCATCTTTGCTGCAAACATCTGTGGCTGCATGCCTCGAGTTGTACGTCTTAGATTCAGCATTAGGCTAGCAACTTGCATTGAAACCTGTTAATGGGACTTTGATTAACACAATTGGTTGTTTCTAAGGATCTGCATTACTTTACAGGACAAGTGAGATCAATGCAGAAGATGGGGTGAGAGGCTTTTCATCACTGATTTCAGTTTAAGTTTGTGAAACACTGACTGATCTTGTGCCACACTTCTATATGTTTTAACGAGCTGAACAAAGTTTAAATGTGGCCACAATAATGTTTACTGTAGGACAGGACTTCCCCAAAACTTTGTTTGGAGTTATGGGCCTTAAGGCAGTGATGGCTGCTATGAGGCTTCAACCAAGTGTTAACAGCTGTGTCGTGACATTTTTAAAAAAAAAAGATTGCTCTTTGAGACCTATTGCCTGTGTTGAAAAAGGGAAGTAGGTTTAAAAATCCCTTAAGATTAAACTCTTCACCCTATCCTCTACTTGCGACCCCACTGTTTCCATCTCCATGGTCTCTCACATTTTACTGAGCAGGATAGCAATTTTTAAGCTTTGCAATTGGGTCACAATGGGAAAAGGCTTTGGGAAGCACTGCTGTACAATGCATTGATGTTGCATTCATTCTTGTGTGATGTATGTTGATGTTCCCCCCTTCCCCAACCACTCTGGTGTATCCAGCTCAATTAGTCAGCTGTAATCAGTTCAGGATTATTAAAAGCACATTTATTTTCTTGGCTAATGGAGAACATTAAATGAAAATGTTTCTGGAATTGTGGATTAATTCTGTTCAGGAATTTCCAGTTTGAAATAATATTAATTCTGTAGAATGCCACCTGCCCGTTCCAAAAATCAAGACACTGCAAAATCTTGATTGTAATGTGGACCAGTCTCACTTGTGAAATTTGGCTTAGATGTCATCCCTGTTCCAAATTCTCAGTTGGGAAATATTATTAGGCTCCGGGCCTTTTTCAAATGTGAAGGAATCTGGAAATTAATTATGCTCCTTTTTACAGCTATGTTAAAATCTACAGTGAATTAATTTATTTTATGAACAGCACTCCAAATCATTTGTCTAACATGTTATGCAGATGTTCCCTTTATTTTGCCTTTCAAGTATTCTCTTTTTAATTGATTGCACATTCACCCCAGTTAACATAAGATAGTGTTTGAGGTCCTGGCTGTTGCTGCTTTGAAACTGGGTTGGGAGACTTAACATAATAACAAATGAGACATACAGAATAACAAAGTCTCCCCCCTCGTGTCCTGTAACTTTTGATCAGAGGCCAGTACTGTAATGAAAGGATAAGTTTTCTGCTGTGTAGTGGAAAATGAGAGAGTTGTACTGTCCCCTATTTTTGGGACATTAGGTACAGGTGGAACTTAATCCACTGTGGGGAGATTTGTAACTTGGGTCAAAGACCGTATGGAGGAATTGATTATGGAGAACATATTTGAGTTCAATTTACCTTTGCATAATTTGGGGTTTGCTGTCATTTGCAAGAGGAGTGGGCGGATCATTTAGGATGTAGGAGTCGAGTGTTGTCCTCCGCCAGTGATTCTACCCCCTCAGCCCATCCTTTGGATGTAATTTGTAAAGTGTGTTTAAAATAAAAACTGGGGACTCTGCGTCTTCAGCATAATGCAGTTTTAGGTTTGAGAGCATTAGAAGAAAGCTGCAACATCTGAACTATTACCTCTCTCTATTGGCTCCTGAGACTAAGGAGGGAAGTTTATCAAAGAATGTTCTTAATCTTCTGTGTGTCCCTCTAATTTCTTCCCTGGTGTATTATGAAACCTTGACAAGTGCAGGCCATCAAATAAATTAATGCTTTGTAATTCTCATCAAACTTTCTCTCCTATGCCTGATGGAACATTAGTCCTACAAAGCTCATGTAGTGTGGATGAAGAACTGGAATGTATTATGTTCCCAAAATAAAGGTCCATTCATTAAAGTGTGAAAACTGCTGCTTTTAAATCGTACAGAATCTTGTTGCAGTATTTTTCTGCGTGTGGGCACTTCTGCCTTAGGTTGAGATGAATGAATGAAGATGCACTGTATAGTCTTTTCTTAATCTTTTACAAACTTTTTAATCTCTGCAGATGAGACGGTCTGTGTATTTAAGTGTGCAGTGAGTCGGGAAACGGAATGCAGTCGTGTCGGCAAACAGTCTTTCATTGTCACGTTGGGATGTAGCAGTGTCCTCCTACAATTTCCATCACAGAATGGTAAGGGATATCCCTCATGTGCAGTTGAAGTTGAGCATAGAAATGACACAATGTAGGAAATGCTGGACATAATCCAGGCAGGTCATACTTGAGAGAGAATTACCATGAATGTTCCAACGAGAAATGACCCATTGAATATTTCAAACTTTTTAAATTTAAATTTCCAGCATCCTTCATACTTTGGGTTAATAATATTTCTAACTTGCAGGTTTGGTAACAATGCAAGTTTGGTCTTTCTCATGGTGCCATTTACAGGTGTTGCACTGTCACAGGATGTTGTAATTTGACTAGTTAATTTATTAAATTTGAGAGAAGCAATTTCAGATGGGTTTTTTTTTAAAGCAAGTTTCTCATCCTTCATGAGTGGAACCAAATTTGTTGGAGTTTGGCTGTCAACGTGGGACACTGTTGCCAGCAGGAGAGGTATCGCAGAACCCTGATCAGTGATCCAAGTTTAAACACCTTCATGAGAAGGCAGTAGTCGTTTCCCATCCTTTTGAGGCAGAAGGCTCTGATCAAGTCCCACCTGCGTCAGAGGCATGAAATAACATCTGAACAAGTTGATTCCAAAATATCCAAACCCCATCATATTGGTCGACTTGTCTGTGAACTCTTAATGCCTCCGGGCAAATGTACAATAAGTGCTGTCGTCTTGGTACAGCGTGAAAGCCAAATACTACATAGGTGGTTGGAAATTTGAAACAGCTGTACTATGTGCTGAAAGTATACTGTAGAAGGATTAGATTTGATTCCCTAAAGAGAGACAGAATTGTGTTTCCGGACAATTACTTTTCTTCAGAATTAAGTTTAAAAATCACCAGGTTATAGTGCCATGATTTGGAGATGCCGGTGTTGGACATGAGGTGTACAAAGTTAAAAATCACACAACACTAGGTTATAGTCCAACAGGTTTAATTGGAAGCACACTAGCTTTCGGAGCGATGCTCCTTCATCAGATGATTCACCTGGACAATCACCTGATAAAGGAGCGTCACTCCAAGAGCTAGTGTGCTTACAATTAAACCTGTTGGACTATAACCTGGTATTGTGTGATTTTTAAGGTTATAGTGCAACAGGTTTATTTGAAAGTTTTTGGAGTGTTGCTCCTTCAACAGGTAGCTAGTGGGGCAGGATGCATAGGACGCTTCTTATAAGTAAAAGATCAAAGTGTCTAGAAGACTTTAGAAAGTAAATGGTGAAGGTGAGAAGAGAAACAAAAGGGAAGGTGAGAGATGAGGGTAGATTAGATTAAATGACAGTTTCATGGTTCAAAGTCAAAGGAAGTGGTAATAGGGCGAGTAAAAGACGCGATGTCTAAAGGTGGTGTGAAAGGCAATGTAGATGCTGGCTTAATGCATTGTCAAGGACATAAGAGAAACTAGAAACAAGAAACAACTGTCAGTAAAGAAACGCTGACCAAAATAGGTACAGAATCTGTAGTCAAAATTGTTGAACTTGTTGGATCCAGAAGGTTGTAAACAGCTCAAAGTTTGTGATGAAATGCTGTTCTTCTAGTAAGTGTTGAGTTTCATTGTAATGCTAGTTTTGATAGTCTTGAACACAGCTCAATAACATGCTTATCCTGTCTTTTTTGTTGAAATGTCAAACTTCAGGGTTTAAATCCAGCAGACTGCAAGATGAGTAGGAAGCTCCCTTAACAACAGACCGTGGCAGGCGGTGTATATATTCGGGAGGTTGCTTGATCTCGGCTATATTGGAGACTAATCCATCTAGTTTGCCCCCTGATTCTCCTCCCTGACTTTGAGGTTCTGTTCTGAGTTTCGCAGAAGATAAAAGTCAGGTTGCTCCTACATTACTGCAAGCCTATAGCTGTTAGCCAGGGCAGATTAGATGTAGCCTGTTTTTGGTCCAGAATGGAATTGAGAGACTAGTTGGTGCTAGCTTTTTTTCATTCTGATGCCAAAACTCTTCCTGAAATGTCTGTCTTTTCCCACCACCATCCAAATATTCAACTAAAATGACAGCATATACATTAGCTGAGTATCTGTTGTAATTGTTATTTAAATGGTCTGGCTTTGCTCAGTTCCATTTGTACTGTCTCTCTAGAGTTCTACTCCTTTTTCAATATTCTGAAAAACTGCAGAGGTCACAACATTGAACGATCTGTCTTCAGTGACCGAACAGAGGAGTCTTCTGCTGTGCAGTATTTCCAGGTACTGTTTCGTAGACTTTCAGTTGTCCTTTAATTTTGTGATTTATATGGACAACATATTTGTTTCCATCTCTTCTGGTTACAAATATTTTGTTTTTCTTTTATTCCTTTTCTCTTCTCTATACCCCAGTGTCTTTTCCTTTCTTGAAGATGCTGACTGTGACTGGGGTGTGCCATCTAGTGTTTTGTTGGTTTTTACTTGAAGACTAGGTAGCTGCTATTAAACACCAGAAATGATGATCATACTCATTGAGTCATAGAGATGTACATCGCCAGACCCTGGCCACATGACGCCTGGAGGAAGAGCACCTCACCTTCTGCCTAGGAACCCTCAACCACACAGGATGAATGTAGATTTCTCCAGCTTCCTCATTTCACCCCCCCCCCCCCCCCACCTTTATTTCAGCCAGCTTGACACACCAGCCTCATTCCTGAAGAAAGGCTTATGCCTGAAACATCGATTCTCCTGCTCCTTGGATGCTGCCTGGCCTGCTGCACCACACTTTTCAACTCATAGAGATGTACAGCATGGAAACAGACCTGAGGTCTAACCCATCCATGCCGACCAGATATCCCAACCCAATCTAGTCCCACCTGCCAGCATCTGGCCCATATCCTTCCAAACCCTTCCTATTCATATACCCATCCAAATGCTTCTTAAATGTTGCAATTGTACCAGCCTCCACTACTTCCTCTGGCAGCTCATTCCATACACATTCCACCCTCTGCGTGAAAAAGTTGCCCCTTGTGTCTCTTTTATATCTTTCCCCTCTCACCCTAAACCTATGCCCTCTAGTTCTGAACTCCCTGACCCCAGGGAAAAGACTTTGCCTATTTACTATATCCATGCCCCTCATGATTTTGTAAACTTCTATAAGGTCACCTCTCTGCCTCAGGCTCAGGGAAAACAGCCCCAGCCTCTCTCTATAGCTCAAATCCTCCAACCCTGGCAACATACTTGTAAATCTTTTTTGAGCCCTTTCAAGTTTCACAACATCTTTCTGATAGGAAGGAGGCCAGAGTTGCATACAATATTCCAACAGTGGCCTAACCAATGTCCTCATACTTGTTTGACCTTCCCATATTTTTCCTTTTATCACAAGGTTATGCCAAAACTACAGCTGCAGAATGTAATGGAACATGCTTCTTAGCAGAAGCACTTTGCCTGAAATGTTTCAACAAAACAACTAACTTCTATTAACTGTTGTTTAGGGTTTTCTGTTTTCAAAAAAAGCTGTCTTTATTTCAGACTGTTTTTTAAGTTCTTGTTCTCTTTGCAGTTCTATGGATACTTATCGCAACAACAGAATATGATGCAAGACTATATACGGACAGGCACTTACCAAAGGGCAATACTCCAAAACCATGCAGACTTTAAAGACAAGGTAACTAGAACGAGTTTGAGCTAAAATATGCAACTCGTCCTTTATACAATTTTTACCATGAGTCTGTTTCTTCTTCATTCTACTTTTGAAATTGACATTGCAACTCTTGAGCCTAATCGGAGGTGAGTTCTGGCACATTGCAAATTGACATGTGGTTTGTTGAAGTAATAGCCACATTAGTTTTGTCGTTAGAAATGTACAGCCCTCTAGCTGCTCCATGGTCTGGTGCTATCGCAGCTGATCTCCTGGGGTCCAGTTTTCCTGCCCATTCCCCACATCCCTGAATTCCCTGAGATGTCAAATAAATCAATCAAAGCCTTGAATGTATTCAATGATGAAATATCTATAACCGTCTAAGGCATATCATTCCAAATATTCAATTAAGAACTTTCTCTACCTTGGTCCTAAATGGTTGACCACTTTCTCTGGATGTGCCTCAATGTTCTAGGTTCCCAATTTAAGGGAGCAACCTTTTCAGTATCTACGCTGTCTAGTCCCTTCAGGATTGTGTTTGTTTCAATGAGATCACCTCTCCTAAACAGCAAAGAGTGCCTCCATCATCATGGGCTCGTAACTTAAATAGCATAACGTGAAAGATGAATAAATGTCTTCTGAAAATGCAAATCTGTTATTTCCACTGCTTCCCCCTTTATCAACCTGCTTGATCCCACCTCAAGGAATTCAGATAAATTTGATGTGATTTCCTTTTCATAAAGCTAGCTAGGTGGAACTGCAGGCTAAGTTATGAGAAAGAAATACTGCTTTGTCTTGAAGATGCTATTGCTGTTTCTTTTTCTTTTGGGGATCTGAGATTGTTGGATAACCTTATTAAACTCTGATTTCTTACAGGTTGTACTAGATGTGGGATGTGGCTCTGGAATTTTATCATTTTTTGCTGTGCAGGCAGGAGCACGAAAGGTGTTTGCAGTGGAAGCAAGCACCATGGCTCAGCATGCTGAGGTTAGTCAACTGTTCCCAATCTAACATTTTGGTGGTGTCGAGCCAAGTGAAATCGTAAGGTGTAACTGCAGAGCTATTAATGTTTGGAATTCTTCTCTGAACTGTGCTTCGTTTGTGTTCGTGTATTCATGATTTGTCCAAAACTCGGAGCAGTAACATCCGTATTTCTTTTAAAATTTGCTTGGACTCATGATAAACTCTGCTGTTTTCTTGTGTACAACAAATGCCTTAGGAATACCTTTTTTTTGTAAAAAGGGGTGTGCTTGATCTTTTTTCCACTTGCATGCAGTACCGAAGGAGTGATGCTGTCTCAGAGGTCCATCAGATGAGTTGTTAAACTCATTATTCCTTACTACATTGCATTCTTTTTTAATAAAAAAAAGTGTAGATTTATCCATTATATCACCAAATAAAAACAGATTAATTGATCATTTACATCATTTGTTTATGACAATTCTTACCATGTAACAGCTAATGGCAATTCCATAAATGCTTAAATCATTTAACCCTTTTCTCTCCCTCTAAGTTCCTTCTCCAATCATTGTGTCTGTCACTTTTTTTTCCTTGTTCTCCTCTAAAGATATTGAGACCCCTTAAGTAGACTCATGGATCCAAATGCACTTCCACTAATCCATAGCACAATTCTGGTCATCCTTGAAGGTGGATATAATGAGATGTGATGGAGAAAGGAGAGACACTTGGAGGGGGCCACATTGTGAAACCTACAGCTGAAGAAGTTGACAGTTGACTATGAGCATCCATACCCAAAGATTGGAGCTGAAGTGGTTCCCAAATTTGTTTGTGTTATGGACCAGACTAAATCCCCTCAAAACATGGTAGCCCAGACCCTAACTTTCCTAGTTGTGTTGAGCAGGTGTATAGTGGATATTCCAGGAGTGATGCAGCTGGTCAAAACCCCTCTGTTTTAAACAAAGCAGAATTTATTTACAAAGTACTGAATGCAACACAAACAAAAGAGAACAGAATACAGAATAATTTAACTGAACCAAAAACCCAACAGGCTATCCCAGCTTGATGCTGTTCTAAATTCCTGCAACAACTTCCATAAACGCTCCTTGGCAAAAAAAGGTAAAATCAAACCGGATCTTAAAGGAGAGATAGATGGCAGAGAGATTCAGCGTGGGACATCTTGCATGTAGCTGTTTCTTTTAAATTCCCAGCTAACAACTAGCCAGCAGCTCTCAGCAGCCAGACTATTTAAAAAAAAACCAGACTAAACCAGAGAAAAACTGAGCTGGGAGAACTGACCACTCTCCTTTCGTTGTATAAGTAATTTTTAAACTTTTAAAAGCTTTTTGTCTGAGGTATTATCTGTTAGGTGATATTCTGATTGGCCCTAAAACCCATCCATCCAAACCCCAGAACCTCTGCATTTGCAATCATTCTGGAGGAAAAAAAAGAGGACAACATAACCTTGTTAAAGGAGCAGCATTGTCACACCTCCATCACCCCCAACCCCACACTCTCTTTTTTTTTTAAATAAGAGAACCATCAATATCCAAAGATGGCTTAATTTTAAAACTCCATCTTACATTCTTAGTACACTACAGCACCCATATACATTACATTGACTATAAACAGCACTCTAAAGTCTATTACAGTCTGTTTTATTCCTGCCATCGAATGCCTCAATTTCTCATCCAAGTCTCGACAATGTATGGGCAGTCACATTTTCTCATCCTGCCACATACACAATTTTAAAATTAAATGGCTGTAAAAACAAGCTGTATCTAAACAGTCTGGACTTCTTGTCTTTGAATTTCTCCACAAACTTCAATGGGTTATGATCATTGAATGTGATTGTCTCAGATACATTACTGGTAACATTACCGTTGAAGTGTTGTAACGCCAACACCAAGCTCAGTCACCTTCTTACCTGTCTAATATTTCTGCTGATGAATGCTAAATTTCTGTACTGATCGTACAGAAGTTTACAAAATCATGAGGGACATGAATAGGATAAATAGAGAAAGTATTTTCTCTGGAGTAGGGGAGTCCAGAACTCAAGGGTATAGGTTTAGGGTGAGAGGGGAAAGATATAAGAGAAACCTAACGGGTCAGCTTTTTCACAGAGGGCGGTACGTGTATGGAATGCGCTGCCAGAGGAAGTGGTGGAGGCTGGTACAATTGCAACATTTAAAAGGCATCTGGATGGGTATATGAATAGAAAGGGTTTGGAGGGGTATGGGCCAGGTGCTGGCAGGTGGGACAATGGGTTGGTATATCTTGTCGGCATGGATGAGTTGGGCTGAAAGATCTGTTTCCATGCTGTATATCTCTGATGCTATGACTAAAACAGAATTTATGTACAGAGTGCCTAATGAAACACAAACAAAAGAGAAAAGAATAATTTAACTGATCAGAAAACCCAATAGACTATCCCAACTTCTAATGATGTTATTCCAAATTCCTGCGATAACTCCCATAAATACCCTTTGGTAAAATCAAATGCAGGATCTTGCAGCAGAGAGATAAGAGATTCAGCATGGAACACCTTCTTCCATGTAGCTTGATTAGATTACTTTGGATTCCCAACTAACAACTGACCAGTAGCTCTGAACCGCCAGACTGCTAAAAACCAAACCAGAGAAAAGCTGAACTGGGAGTACTTCCCTTTCATTGTAGAAATGTTTTGTTTAAACTTTAAAGCTTTTTTGCCTGAGGCAGTATCTGTTAGCTGTAATCAAATTGGCCCTAAAATCCATCCAAACTAGATACCCCGGAGCCTCTGCATTTACACCCCCTCTGGGGAATATCAAGGACAACATTAGAGCTGTGAAAAGAGCTGCATTGTGACTTTTTGTTTTTGGGGAGGTTGACATATTGAACAGTTAGCACTAGTTCTCTGCATCTCTCTAAAGTAGTAGCACTGATTTTACAGCTGTTTAAAGTCGGGTCCAAAAGAATTTGAAGTCTATACGGTGTGGAATATTTATCAGCAATGCCTACTTCACTTTACCTTGTATGTGAAATACTAGCACAAATTAGATTGGGATAGACAAAGGTATTTTGCAGAAATTTATGATGTGAACTTCAGTCACCTTTTAGGTTTTTAGTAGGAAGATGTTGTAGTAGCGTAAATCTAAACCTTTGAATAGATCTGTAATGCTTTGTTGCATTTGTGTTGGATGTTTCTTTTGTCGATATAAATACTTAGTTAATGTTGTCCTGGATTCTTGCAAATGTGAAATACTCCCAACTGGATTCAATAGCTCATTTGGTTCTGTTTGAGTACTAAGGAGGTTATGTCTACCCAATATT
The DNA here is from genome assembly GCF_020745735.1 of Hemiscyllium ocellatum. Taxonomy (NCBI): domain Eukaryota; kingdom Metazoa; phylum Chordata; class Chondrichthyes; order Orectolobiformes; family Hemiscylliidae; genus Hemiscyllium; species Hemiscyllium ocellatum. Next base: position 13,498,638 of record NC_083445.1, on the reverse strand, counting down.
TCAGCATTCGAAGCATTGCAAATGCTCAGTCATCATGAGCAGCCACGTGAGTTGACTGGGCTGAGTCCCTTATCCTGAGGCATTGAAGGTATGATTGCCATTCATAGCCTGCATTAGCATTTCGAACCTAGCCACAGGCACCTATGTTCAATAGCAGCGTATTTGTGAGGCAGAACATCCCCTGCCAGTACTGGTTGAAGTACTCTGCTATTGAATCACCAGTTGTATTTGATGTGAAAAGGGTGTTACAACAATGACAGGAGGAATATGATGGTAATCAAGCCACACTACCGTTCCAGTCTTTCCCCTTTACCAAAGTGGCTATTTGTTTCTCTTTCGTGCTACTATAAAAACAATAGGGAATGTACACCAGGCTCCGTTTTTTTTTTAAAAATGGTAAATTCCAAAATAATCTTTTAGTAGGAAGAAATAGGGCATTTGGAGAAGCTTATGCAATCAAAGTCAACATGATTTCTATTTCACAAAAACCATGTTTAATAAACTTGCTACAGTTCTTTGAGGATACAAAGGGTAAAGTTGATTAAGGAAGACTCGCAGTTTTAATCTGTTTGGATTTTCAGAAGAAACTCAATAAGGCGCCACATCATTGCAGAAGATTCCAGTATTACGGGTAATTTATTAGCATGGATTGATAATTGGCTAATATACGAAAGACTTGAGTTGTATTACTCTCTCTTTTTTCTGTAAATTTCCAATTGGAGTGACCTAAGTAGTGGAATGCTACAAGGATCAACCTTCGGGCCTCAATATTTTAACTGTCTATATAAATGACTTGGGGCAAAGTGTACTATTTCCAAATTTGGTGATGATTCAAAAACAAGTGGGAGAGTATGTTGAGATGAGAACCTGAGGAATCTGCAAGTAGATATAACATGTTGGGAAATTGGGGAGGTGATGGTCTTAGTGGTAGTAATGCTATCTTATTAATCTAGAAACTCTGGTAAGAATGTGGGAACTCCTAGTTTGAAACCTGCCATGGTAGGTGGTGGGATTTGAATTCATCATTTTTTAAAAATCTGTAATTAAGTATCTACTGATGACCATGAAACCGTTGTTGATTGTTGGAAATACCCATTTGGCTCACTAATGTACTTCAGGGAAGGAAATCTGCCATGTGGTTTGACTCCAGACCCACAGCAATGTGGTTGACTGTCGACTGTCGACTGTCAACTGCCAACTGAAATGGCCCAGCAAGCCACTCAGTTGAAAGGTAGCTAGAGATGGGCATAGCTGGCTTGGTTGCCCTTGGTGGATGGAGTTTAATAAAGGAAAGTGAGAGGTGATGTACTTTGGTTGGGAAAATAAAAAGACAGGCCACTTGGGTGGAAAGAGACTCCACAAATGTGCAATTCAGAGGATTCTGGGTATTTTTGTGCATGAAACACAAAGTTAGCAGGTGCAGCAAGTAATGAAGAAGGCAAGTGGAAGTCTGGCTCGAGGGGCATGGACTATAAATAGGGAAGTCGTGTTTTCTTGCTGAGGTCGCATCTGTGTGCGGTTTTGGTCACTCCGTTGAAGAACAGATATACTGACATTGGAGGCAGTCCAAAAGAGATTCACTCGGCTGATCTTGATTGCTAGGATGAAGGGGTTGACTTCTCAGGAATGGCTGAGCAGGCTTTCTTCTTTGGAATTTAGAAGAATGAGAATTGATCATAAAACATACAAGATTTCAAAGGGACTTGACAGAAGATGCTTCCACTCCTGGAGAAATTTCTAACTAGGAGGCATAGAATAAGGGGCATCCTTCAAAAACTGAGATGGGAAGAAATGTCTTCTCAGAGGATAGTGAATGTGTGGAATTCTCTACCCCAGAAAATTGTGACGGCTAGATCATTGGAGATAGGTAGATTTTGTTAAAAACTTTTGAGCAGTTGTGGCCTTGGACAGATCAGCCATGATCTTTATAGCATTGTTGAAGAGGCTGAATGGCCTACTCCACCTATTTTTCATGTTCTCTATAAGCACAGTGTCTTCATGGACAAATGGCAAACTCTGGCACCTAAGCTACGGTCCAGGATTATAACTGTGTCCCCTTAATCACATAGGCACACTCAAAAGAGTGATGGATTTTTTTTTAGACAGTCCACACCTGTGGACCAAAGGTCTGGATATAAAGGATAAAATGTGTCTTCTCATATCTCCTGAATTTCCTGCCACTGAATGACTGACTGCTGTACATCGTTTAATATCCAGCTCTTAATCCAAGTGACTTGCATTTGAGTTGTTAACACATGGTGAGGATAGTGCAGGAGACAGAGAGAGAGAACCTGCACAGTTACCACCTTTGCTGTTTGAATTAGTGTATGAGCTGCCAGAGGATGTGGTGGAGGCTGTAACACTTACGAGGCATTCAGATGGGTATGTGAATAGGAAGGGTTTGGAGGGATATGGGCCGGGTGCTGGCAGGTGGGACTGGATTGGGTTGGGATGGACGGTTGGACCGAAGGGTCTGTTTCCATGCTGTGCATCTCTATGATTCTAATTGATCAGAGTACGCTACTTCAGGTTTTACCAGTTAGCCAGAAATACTGACATTTATAAGCTATCAAATTCCTGGGGTCTTTTTTTAAAAAAAACAACAGGATTTCAGTTGCAAGGCTGCAGCTACTTAGGTAGCTTCTTTACTCACTGACTGACTGCTTGCTCTACAAAACCAAATTGAGGCTAGAGAGAGTTGCTCGGCTATGGGGTCTCTAATCCTCTCAAAGAAAGGTTTTCTTTGTAATTAAAGCAGTATCATGCTTATTTTTTAAATCTCCTTGAACTTTGGCTTGCAGTGTCTCCAAAGTCATTTGATTTCCAGTAAAAACTGTAGGTGGTTTGTGGTACCTTATGTAGAAACATGAAAAATGGGAGCAGGGATAGACGATTCAACCTTCAGATCTGCTGCACCATCGCCATGGCTGACCATCCAACCCAGTACCCTGTCCTCACTTTGTCCCCATTTCCTTAACTCCCTTTTTTGAAACATTCAAACCTTACACGAAATGTGGAAAAAGTTAAATCTTCCAGTATTTCCCAAATTGACTTCTTTTTTTAAAAGAACTATCCTCAGCAAGGGAAATTCTTCAGATGTGTGGGAAGAATTTGTGTTAACCTGTACTCTGTCCTTTACAAGAAACCAGGCATACCAATTTTTGTCCATTTACTATCAAAAATGTTGATTTTTTTTTCTCCAAGATGTGACACACTGCCCCTCTTCTAGGAACATAGGACCTGGGAGCAGGTATTAGCCTACATTAACTTGTTCTGAGCAATTTAATGTAATGAAAGTATCAAGAAGTTGTTACACTTGGCTGAGTTTGGTGTTCTAACATCTATCCTTGAAAGCTGGGCTGTATGACAATTACTTATGTTACCTTTTGCTCTTTCCCCCTTAACACACACTTTCTTTTGTTTCCCTTTTCACTTCTTGTCTATGACAACATAATCAATAATTTGATTTATTTTCTGATATCATCATAGAGGTAGTAAATCAATAGAATCATGTAGTGTATAGCAAATGGTGTCAGCTGTATTGGTAGCAAAGTATCATTTGGATGCCTGTTCAAACATATCAATGTGAGAAAGGGGTACAGTAAACCAGGTAGCATTTTTCTGTCCCTTTTTATGTTCACTGTATGGCTTGCATGGTGTAGTGAGAGTTGAGAAGTACAGAAAGGAAAATCTGCTGAGTTCCTTATTTACAATCTGGTGGCAGTAAAACACAACATTTAAAATTACATGTCAGGATATCTGGCCATTTCTGAGACATTCAGGTGCTAATGAAAATGGTTATTCTCTTTGCAGCTTCTGGTAAAGAGCAACAACCTAGCAGATCGCATCTTCATCATCCCTGGGAAGGTGGAGGAGGTTAACATCCCGGAACAGGTTGATATAATTATTTCCGAACCCATGGGCTACATGCTCTTCAATGAACGAATGTTGGAGAGTTACCTTCATGCTAAGAAATGGTTGAAACCGAATGGTAAGATTGTTTCAGAGTGTGGAGAATGGTTGAAGTAGATTCATTTTGCCTTTGTTCCTTCAAAGACTGCATTCAGTGTAATGGTGCTTTGTTTAAGCCAAATCTTGCTGAGGTTGCACACTAAATACAGTAATGAATTTTTAAATGTAATTTGCGCATGTATTTTTCTTCACTGCTGCTTTGCCCATTTTATGAATGTATGTTGTGTTAAGTTAACTCAAGTCTGAACTTTTCCAAGTGAGCAGATTTCACTAACATTTGGTTCCTCACCTGTATACTCTCGAACCTTCATTCTTCTTTTTTGTGATGATGGCAGAATTCTATCTCCTATTTACGGGTACAAGGTGGTGACTTGCTTCCGATGCTGTCTTGGTGCTTGATCTGCCTGGAGGAGACTTGCTCATGTATTCTTGATTTATGGGGTGAATGGAAATAGTTGAGCAAGATACGAGCTGACTGGCGTCAGGTTTTGATAGTGGTTCAGGTGAAGGGGAAAGCATTTGCAGGGCAGTGGGACTAATTGGATAGCTGTTTCAATGATTGTCTAGACAATGTCCTCCTCTTGTGTTGAATCATTCTAGAAAGCCAGTCTGAGGATTGACTTTACCCTAATAACATAGCAAGAAATCTCTTGTTCTGCTTCATCTTCTTAATCTGACAATCATCCCCTTAAGGGTTTTTTAAAAATTTGGTGAAAACAAACTTATTCAAGATATGTGGAAGTTATGAAAGGCTATGTTTCACCAAATCTCCTGGTGTGTTAATATGATTTGGGGGCTTCATGGATGTGTTTTAATTCATTCGTGTGATATGGGCTACATTTATTGCCCATCCATTTATTGCGTGAGTGACCTTCTTGAACCACTGGAGTCAACGTGTTGTAGGTTGCCGCACAATGCTGTTAGGGAGGGGAATTCCAGGATTCTGATCCAGCAACCGAAATATATCACTGTTGCTTCACTTAGTCTGAATGTTAAGTCGTTTGGAGGGAAACTTGCTGTTGGTGTTCCCATGTATCTGCTGCCCTTATCCTTAGAGATGGAAGTGGTTGTGGGTTTGGAATGTAATGGCCAAAGATCTGTGGTGAAGTTCTGCAGTGTAGTATGTACTGCTGCTGCTGAGTGTCAGGTAGAAGGGGTGGATGTGGTACCTGTCAAGTGGGCTGCTTTGTGCTGGTTGGTATCAAGCTTCTTGAGTATTGTTGGAGCTGTACCCATCCAGGCAAGTGGGCAGTATTCCATCACACTCTTAACATGTGCCTTGTAGATGGTGGACAGACTTTGGGGAGTCAGGAGGTGAAATGCTCACTGCTGTATTCCTAGCCTCTGACCTGCTCTTGTAGCCACAGTATTTATATGTCAAGACTAGTTTCTGATCAGCGTTAACCCCAAGGATGTTAAGAGGTGGTGATTAGATTGTCTGTTTATTGGAGATGGTTGTTGCCTGGCATCTGTATCGCATGATTGTTACTGCCACTTAATCAGCCCAAGCCTTGATATTGTCTAGATCTTATTGCATTTGAATATGCACTGCTTCAGTATCTGAGGACTTGCAAATGGTGTTGAACCTGGTGCAATCATCAGTGAATTTTGAACTCCTGATGTAGGGAAGATCATTGATGAAGCAACTGAAAGTGATGGTTGGGCTGAGGACAATGCTCTGAGGAACTCCTGCAGAATGTCTGGAGTTGAGCTGACTGACTTCCAACAACCACCGCCATCTTTCTATGTGTCAGCTATGACTCATCAGAGAGTTTGCCTCCTGATTCTCATGAATTCCAGTTTTGTTCAGGCTCTTTGCCACACTTGATGCAGCCTTGATGTTGTTCTCACCTCTGGACTTCAGTTTTTTGTTTTCCATATTTAAGCCAAGGTTGTAATGAGGTCAGAAGCTGGGGTGCTGACAGAACCCAAACTGACATCACTGAGCTGGTTACTGCTGAGCAGGTGCTGCTTGAGAGCACTGTTGATGACGCCTCCCATCACCTTTTACTGTTGATCAAGAGTAGACTAATAGGGCAATAATTGGCCGAGTTGGATTTGCCCTGCTTTTTATGTGCAGGACATACCAGGGCAATTTCCACATTGGGTAGATACCAATGTTGTAACTGGACTGGAAGAATTTTGATGGGGGTGGCAGGGGTTGTGAGGTAAGCAAGAGATCTTGGAGTGCAGGTTCATAGTTCCTTGAAAGTGGAATTGCAGGTAGACAGGATAGTGAAGAAGGCATTTGGTATGCTTTCCTTTATTGGTCAAAGCATTGAGTAGGAGTTGGATCATGTTGCAGCTGTACAGGACATTGGTTAGGCCACTTTTGCAATATTGTGTGGAGTTCTGGTGGTCTCCCTCCTATCGCAAGGATGTTGTGAAACTTGAAAGGGTTCAGAAAAGTTTTAGAAGGATGTTGATAGGGTGGAAAATTTGAGCTATGGAGAGAGGCTGAATATCAGGCTGGGGCTGTTTTCCTTATGATGTCTAAGGCTGATGGGTGACCTTAGAGAAGTTCATAAATTCATGAGGGATAGGGTAAATAAACAAGGTCTCTTCCCTGGGGTGGAGGGGTCCAGAACAAGAAGGTGTTGGTTTAGAGTGAGAGGGGAAAGATTTAAAAGAGACCTAAGGGGCAATCTTTTCACACAGAGGGTGGTGCATGCATGAGCTGTTAGGAAGTGGTGGAGACTAGTACAATTACAACATTTAAAAGGCATCTGGATGGGTATATGAATAGGGAGCATTTAGAGGGATATGGGCCAAGTGCTGGCAAATGAGATTAGATTAGGTTAGGGTATCTGGTCAGCATGGAGGAGTTCGACCGAAGGGTCTGAATCCGTCCTGTACATCGCTATGACATAATAAAAAGATGGATGGCATTCTCAATGTAGAGGTGGTCCTTCATCTCCAGGAGAGCTAGTCACCCTTATCAATACTGTTGTCAATGGTAGTTCAGAGGTGGTAATGCTATAGAAGGTCAAGGGGGTGTCAGCGATGATTATTGCCTATCATGAATGTTACTTATTATTTGGCTGTTCATCTGTGAACTTTCATTGACAAGGTTTATGTTCTGTATCTGGTGTCTGTGTAAAACTTGTGTGAAACATTTCACATGAAACACATTGCAAAGGTTGCATGTGTTTGTCTAGAATGAACAAATTATTTAATTAGTCAAAGGATGAGAATTCAAGCAATCAAAAATAGAGATGGGTATCTATTAACTGACTTAGAGGAACTAAAAAAAGATGCGACAGCTATGTTACCAAAGATGATAAGTGAGTTTTTATTGAAACAAAGAAGGTGGAGGAAAATCATTGATTTGTATGAACCCTGATGTTTGTGTGTGAATTGACTGTTACAATAAGTAAGCTGCAGAATGGTCACTGGTATTAAGATTCTAAGGAAGGAAGCAGCAAATTTACTTTTTGTGCATAGCTATGTGCTTTGAAGGGCAATGGGTAGATCAGAAAGTGAGGACTGCAGATGCTGGAGATCAGAGCTGAAAATGTGTTGCTGGAAAAGTGCAGCAGGTCAGGCAGCATCCAAGGAACAGGAGATTCGATGTTTCGGGCATAAACCGCCCTTCAGGATTCCTGAAGAAGGGCTTATGCCTGAAACGTCGAATCTCCTGTTCCTTGGATGCTGTCTGACCTGCTGCGCTTTTCCAGCAACACATTTTCAGCAATGGGTAGATCATTCAGGGAAGTAACCGTGCATCTAAAAAGGAACTGCTATATGCTAGCAAGTGTGACCAGTTTCATACCATGTCTTTGCAGGAAATGGGGTCAGCATTTTAATAAATAGAAAACTGTTGGACTTAGTGAAATAATTTCAACATCTGGGACGCATGTCACTGTTGGTAAATGGACCAGTGTGTTGAGAACTGCAATCATAGCAGGAAAAGTCACATTTAATAATAGGATGAAGAAATTAACAAGACAACTAAACAAATACTTGATTGATATGGGAGATCGGAAGAAGATGGCGAGGGAAAAGTGCTGGGAAATGCTGAGTGTCAACAGATCAGCGCAGAGTTGTTGAGCTGAAGAGCCTCATCTGTGCTGTGTGACTCTAGTGCCTGTGGACTCGTAGGTAATAAAAGGAGGGAAGGAAAAGATACTTCAATCACCAGGAGAGAGAATTTATAACAATGGCACTGATGAATAGTTAGAAATGAGGCAACACAATGATGAGACGGAAAACAATCTCTGAGGAGAGGGAATCTGCTCCTCCTAACTTGAGTTGGTGGTGTCAAACTGCTTTGTTAGCACTCTTGATTTCATGGGGCACTGATGCAATGCAATGCCAGACAGATCATCACAAGTTCAGGATTGCTCCAGTTTACAGCAAACTTGCTTTGGACAGGCAGATTGACTATTCTTACTCCTGTGTCTAATTGGCTAGCCCAGTAAGCACAATCCTATGCATTGTACTTTGCCTCCAGTCATCACCATAATCCAGAGCAGTGTCTAATTTTACTGCAGGTTTGGGAGGTTACATGCTATTACACTTTTTTTCATGTAATTGATTACAGGATTTCAAAACTTCTTTCATGATCCTTCATGACATGGTCACAGCGGCTAACTCTGCAATCACACACTAAGCATTTAGTAATATAAATAACTTGCAGCAATTTAAAATCTTGTCGATATTTCCCTTTCTCAATGCTGTGTCTGGTTCATCCTCTTATCAAATATGTTCTGTTTGTCCTTTTGGAAATTGTACATGAAAGGCGTATGGAATGCTGCTTTTAAAATAGGACCTACTGCCAAAGGTTGACACACAGGAAGAAACAAGCACACTCTAGCTCAGAAAAGGAAATTGATTTTTACTTTGGGACTAAGGATGTGTGCTCATTTGTGAAATTCACTGTGTGCCGGAAACGAAAGTTAATTCCTTGGTAAGAGGATCTCCTGTGGGGTTTGTGATTCACATCCGGTTTGTCAAAGCCTTGTGAAGTGAGAATATCTTGTCAAAAGTAAGCTCAAGAAGCAGCACCTCTTACAGTTAGGGCCTATTGAATTCGGCAATTTCCTTTAGTTTTAATTTGTTTTTACCATGTCTTGAGCTTGTTTTTTTTTCAAATTTCAGACCGAGACATCATTCATTCTACTGTTCAGACCTGGGCAAATGCTTTGTTTATTCATTAAAATCATTACCACTTCTTTTTTTTTGCCTCTTTGTTACATGTCAAATAGAAAAAGTTATAATGGGGCGTAAAGAGATGGCAGACCAGTTTTGTTCCGTCTTCTCAAATAAGAATGTAAATAATATCCTAGTGAGAGGGAGGAACTGCAGGAATTCCATATTAGTGTGGAATGGAATGGAGTTGTGGAAATTGATGGTATTAAAGGCTGATAAATCCCCAGAGCTAGATTTCCTACCAGAATAATTGGAAGTGGTGCTAGAAACAGTGGAAACATTGGTCACCTTTCAAGATTCTATTGACTCTGACTCTGACTCTGGACCAGATCCTATGAATTGAAGGTAAGCTAATGTAACCCCACAATTTTAAAAAGATGGTATCGGGAAAACCGGATTATACATCAGTCAGCCTGACATGGGTAGTGGGCAAAATGTTGGAGTCCATGAGCAACTCTTTTCCAGCTGCTCTGCTATTAAATAGTGAACTAGATCGGACAGAGTCAGCATGCATTGACAAAAGGGAAATTGTACTTGACAGATCAATTAAATTTTTCAAGGATGTAATTAGCAGAATTGATGAGCAGGAAGCAATGACTAGGATTTTTGAACTTTCAGAAAGCTTTCAGTGAGATCCCATGTAAAAGATTACAGTTATAGCTCTTGGGTTTGGAGGTAGTGTATGGGGTCTTTTTCCTGAGTAGCAGGCACTGTCTCGTTAAGTATCATAGGAGCAATACTTGAACCCCAATTATTTACAATATGTATTTAATGATTTAGGTGAAAGAATTAAATGGGTTATCTCTACATTTGCAGACAATACAAAGCTGTGATGAGGATGCAAAGGTGGTTCAGTGTGATTTGGCAAATTGAGTGAGTGGTAAATGCATGGTAGCTGAAGTATAATATGGATAAATGTGAAGTTATTCACTTTAGTAGTAAAGACAGGAGTACATATTATTATCTGAATGGTGATAAATTGGGGAAGTGGGAAGTCCAATGAGACTCTGGTGTCTTTGTACAACAGTCACTGAAAGTAAGCGTGCAGGTACACCAAGTGGTGAAGAAGGCACATGGTACGTTGGCCTTCATAGCGAGAGGATTAGAATGCAGGAGCAGGGATATCATGCTGCAATTGTACAGGGCCTAGGTGCAATCACATCTGGAGTATTGTGTGCAGTTTTGATCTCATTACCTGAGGGTGTTCAGGCTGTAGAGAGAGTATAATAAAGATTTACTATCTTGATTCCTAGAATGTCAGGAATGACACATGAAGAAAGAGTGGATCAATAAGGACATTATCTATTGGAGTTTAGAAGAATTGGGAAGGATTTCATAGAAACCAAGAATATTCTAGTAGTACCGCACAGGGTAAACACAGGGAAGATGTCACTGGTTACTGTGGTGTCCAGAACCAGGGTCATTGAAAAATATGAGGTAGACCATTGAGGGCTGAGATGAGGAGAAATTTCTTCACCCAGAGTGTGATGAGCCTGTGGAATTCTCTGCCACAGAAAACAGTTGAGGCCAAAATGTTGAATGCTTTGAAAAAGGAGTTAGATACAATTCTTGGGGTTGAAGAGATCAAAGGGTATGGGGAGAAAACAACAACAGGGTACTCAGTTGGATGATCAGCTGTGATCACATTGAATGGTGAAGCAGGTTTGAATGGCCTGCACTTGCTCATATTCTCTAGTTATCTTTGTCATTTAATTTTGCCTGCCCTCCATAACAACACAAAAGCGAAATACTTCAGATGCTAGAAATCTGAAACAGCAACAAAAAGTTGGAAAATCTCAGCAGGTCTGGCAACATCTTTGGTGAGAAACGAGAAGCATTTCAGGTTGATAACCTATTTGACCTATCCTCAACTTATCCCAGCTCCTCTTTTTTGTTCTCCCCCTCTCCTCCTCTCCCCCTCTCCCCAAGCCGCCTCAAAACCCATCACGTTACTATTCTCCTTTTTAGTCCTGTAGAAGTAAGATTCCATTTGAACAGATAACTCTCACTCTCTTTACATTTTATTTGGTGTTCGAGAGAAATATCAGGATTTGGGAGGGGGTTACAACTTGTAGCTATCAGTAGAAAATTCATATTTTTGTTTGATATTTTGTGTTCCAAACATATTGGACATTTTTGTGGAAATGCCCAGTTTATGTCTGATTTCCTGAGTGTCATGCGTTGAAAATCTGGTCTTCCTTTCACTTCAAGTTTTCTTTGAGATGTTCTTTAATATAATTTCAGTATTTGATGTAGCTGGCTCATTTGGTGGTCTGCTCTGCCTGTTATTGGGTATTTATGTATCCTCACACATTTATAAAGCAGTCGAACCTTCTCAGAGGTATCAAGTAAGCTGAAGTACAGCTTGTGGTCTTCATTTTTAAATGTTTTCATTTTGCCCACTCCTTTCTAAACAAAAGTTCAGTCTGTTCAAATATGAAACGTGAGCTAGCCATCTGGGAGTGAGGGATTAGAAAGAGTAGTTGCACATAATTTTCTTGAGGACCTCAGTCTCTGGATGGCTGACAGATGAGTGTTGGAGTAATCTCAGTCAGATTTTACCAAGTGTTGTTAACCTCTTTACTGGCTGACAGGTCACGTAATTGTAGCTGTGAGCTAACACTCATTTATTTTTCGCCGCTCCCCACGCCCTTCTCCAGATGTGCAAAGCAATAAAATGCACAATCTAATCTTCAATCTGGCCAGACAACATGATTAAATTGCAGGCTGCAAGACTAAGGGCAGTTTTATGTCAAAGTTGTCTCACTGTTTAGATCCCACTAGACTCTCATCAACTGTATCTCCCTAGATATAAATTTTGAGGATGTATCCTTTTATTTGGAATGATTTATCTTAACAGCATAGTATTAGATTGCTGGCTTTTGATTTATAAATAGAACTGTCCTGCTTGTACACAATCCAAAAAATTAAACGTGCCACATTGTATATGACCCAGACAATCAGTTTTTCAATGTATAATTTCAGTTACATCACACTGTAAATTTTTGCTATAAATTCTGTTAGGATTGAGCCCTCCACTATCACCTGATGAAGGAGCGACGCTCTGAAAGCTAGTGAGCTTCCAATTAAACCTGTTGGACTATAACCAGGTGTTGTGATTTTTAGCTTTATATGACCCAAGAGTACAAATACTCCTGTCATCTCTGAGCATAGTTAGCTATCTCAGCTCGTTTATGCTGCTCAAGGTATTTTCTTGCATGCTGACAATTTCAGGCATAGTGTCTTCTGAGAGCCACAGATCATGTGTGACCTTGGAGTGTCATGTGAACCATATGGTTAAGAACTCACCTGGTAAATTATCTGTCTTGAGTTTTGACCTTTTGTGGCATTCTTGCCTCCTTTGATTCAAGATCCTTACTCTAGGATACTGAATGTGATTTAATGTGTCCTCATCTTGATGCTTGTTATTTATTTTGACAAAGAGATGTGAAGATGATTCCAACCCATTTCAGTCTAGGATGATGTTAAACATTGACATCCAATCTTCAGAGATGAGAACTAACGGTGCTTCTGTCTTTGGGGAAATCAATGATAAGTTAATAAGTTCTTTAATCAACTGCCGTGGATTGTATTATAGCAGTGCCTTTAGGTGTACATGCAGTGTGTACTGTATACATGCTAGTGCATATTTGATACAACTTTTGGATTTGGATCTGGACCAGACCTTTGGTCGAACTCTGGAATAGGGAAGGTGAAATCATAATGCTGGGGGTATACTACAAACCTCCCAACAGCCAGCAGGAGATAGAGGAGAGAATGTGTAGACTGATCTTGGAATGATGTAAAAACAGCAGGGTAGTTGTGGGTGATTGTAACTTTCCCTATATTGAGTGGGACTCACTAGCTAGGGGCTTGGATGGGGCAGAATTTGTAAGGGCCATTCAGGAAGGATTCTTGACACAAAATATAAACAGTCCAACCAGGGAAGGGGTCATACAGGGCCTTGTTTTGGGAAATAAGCCCGGCCAGGTGAAGTGAAGCTTCAGTGGGAGTGCACTTCGGGACTAGTGACCATAAGATCATAAGTTTTAAGATACTTATGGATAGAGAAAACAGCAGTCCTTGGTGAAGGTGTTAAATTGTGGGAAGGTGAACTACAACAATATTAGGCAGGAACTGGAGAATTTTGATGGAGGCAGCTGTTTGAGGGTAAATCTACATGGGACAGGTGGGAATATTTCAAATGGCAGTTGATAAGAGTTCAAGAGTGGCACATTCCTGTGGGAACACAGGGTAGGTAAGGCAAGTTATATGAACCTTGGATGACCAGGGATGTTATGACTTTGGTCAAAAAGGAAACAAAAGTAAAGTCTAGAAGGGTGAGAACTGATGAACCCTTGAAGTATATAAGGAAAGTAGGAAAGAACTTGTACAAGAAATTAGAAGGCTGAAACGAGTCATGAAAAGTCATGAGCAAACATAATTATGGGGAATCCAAAGTCTTTTTTTATACATATAAAAAGTGAGAGGGTAGCCAGGGAAAGGGTTGATCCACACAAAGGCAAAGGAGACCATCTCCATGTGGAACCAGAAGAGGTAGGTGAAGTCCCAAACAAATACTTCATGTCAGTATTCACCAAAGAGAAGAAATTGGCGGAATAAGTCTCCGGGTCCTAATGAGATCCATCCCAGAATAATGAAGGAGGTAAGAGAACAAATTGTTGGAGTGTTGACAGACATCTTTGTATCTTCTTTGGCCGCAGGTGAGGTCCCAGAGGACTGAAGAATAGCCAATATTGTCCCATTGTTTAAGAAGAGTAGCAGGGATTATCCAGGAAATTACAGACCTGTGAGCCTCACGTTGGTGGTAGGAAAATTATTGGAAAAGATTCTCAAGAACAAAATCTATACACATTTAGAAGTAAACAGACCTATTAGCAATAGACAGCATGGTTTTGTGTGGGGAGGTCATGCCTCACTAACTTGATCGACTTTTCTGAGGAGGTGATGAAGATGATTTGAGGGGAAGGTGGTGATGTTGTCTACATGGACTTCAGTGAAGCCTTTGACAAGGTCCCTTGTGGCAGACTGGTACTAAAAGTGGAGTCGCATGGTAAAAAGGGTGAACCAGCAAGATGGATACAAAACTAGCTAATCAAACAGAGGGTATCAAGCTCTAACAGATCGTCAGAGGAGGTGGTGGAAACAGACACAATAGCAGCATTCAAGAAGCACCTGGACGAGCACATAAATAAGACGGGAATGGGGGGATACAGATCCTGTAAGCAAAGATAGTTTTAGTAGTACGGAAGGGAAAAATGTGTCAGTGCAGGCTTGGAGAGCTGAAGGGCCTGTTCCTGAGCTGTATTGTTCTCTGTTCTTTGTTTTTTTTTTGACACTTGGGTTCAAACCAGCATTCTTAGGTATTTCTTTTCATTTGTTCATGGCTGGGCCAGCATTTATAACCCAGCCCTAATTGGTCCATAACACTAGCTTTTAATTCTAAATTTTCATTGGTTTAGATTTTACTATCTGCCATGGCAAACCCATGTTCTTCCAGCAATCTGGCCTGGACATTGGTCTGGTGAAAATGTGTTGCTGGTTAAAGCACAGCAGGTCAGGCAGCATCCAAGGAACAGGAAATTCAACGTTTAGCGCCAGAGCCCTTCATTCCTGATGAAGGGCTCTGGCGCTAAACGTTAAATATCCTGTTCCTTGGATGCTGCCTAACCTGCTGTGCTTTAACCAGCAACACATTTTCAGCTCTGATCTCCAGCATCTGCAGACCTCATTTTTTACTCATTGGTCTGGTGATAATATCACCACATCCTCTTGGCCTGCTGGTTCTTCGCTCAGTTTTATTTTTGTTTGTTGCTCCTAGTTGACTGCTGCTTAAAAGGCATGAGTTTGAATTGTTTTTAAAGTTCATATTTTGTTTCACTAAAACATGAGCTTCGTTTGTCAAGACTATAGTTAACAGACTATCTCCTACTGAGACATTCAGCCAGTTGGAGTGTCATGGGTTGAATCATATAATCAATCTTTACTACTGTCAAATCCACTTTTTCCAAATGCACAGATATATTAAATACCTCTTTGATATTCCTTCTTCAGTATTGACCAGTGTGGCAGGTAAAAAAAGGATCAGGCCTGGAACCAATTTCAGTGTGCTCCTTGTCTGTAGACTGTTCCTGATCAGCAGTCAGCAACTCTTAACTGTCCCAATGGTCTGGTGTTCAAAATTTAAGTATATGTTTGCCAAGTTTGTGTGTGCTCTGTAATGTGGAGCCTCATCTGTTTCATGTCCTTTCCTGGGCTCATTCAAATGTCCTACGAGCAAGTGGGGTAACTTGCATGGCTTTGTTCTATGGCCTTGATGTCAGCTTTCATCAAAATAGTTGTCCCTAAAGTTGTCTACTTGATTTTAGCAAGAAAAACCAGGGCTTGTTTTATTGCTGCATTAAGAATAGTGCAAGTTCTGCAGTGTTGCAATCAATTTTTCCTACCTTCTTCATTCTGTCCATATTAATTTCCCTTTTTATTTGGTCTGCCCTCCCTGTTCTACCACCTGTTAAGGTCCAGCTGGACAGATGAATAGGTGACCAACTCTCGGATCTTCGCTGCTGTTGCTCAGCAATAGAGAAGACCCAGGTCAATTGACCTCCACCCTTCAGGTTAAATTAAGCCATGTGGCTTTTGACATCATGGCATCCAAGTTTCAAAAGTGTATTGCTATTACGTTGTACTGGTGGATAGCCAGGCCTGCTTTGGTGTATTTTATATGCCTGCAATGATTAATGAGCGTTTGCTTTCATTCTAGGTAATCTGTTTCCAACCCTTGGTGACGTTCACCTAGCGCCCTTTACAGATGAGCAGCTTTACATGGAACAGTTCACAAAAGCAAACTTCTGGTATGATGGTTGTTCTGCTTTGCTGGGGAGGGGTCTTCAGACGTGTGGGAGGACAGTTTTTGAGGCAGAACAGTCTGTTCCCCATCTGAGTAATTATTAACTGAAAGTTCTGCAGAAAGCACTTGTTTCATATTGTGAGTTAAATGTGTTAGAACAAGTGGCTTTACATATTTAAAATGCTTTGTACCAGAGCTGTTTCAATGCAGGCTGAATTCAATGTTCAGCCTCTTTAGGAGCAAACAAATCCTGTGCATTTAAGCCAACACTGACTCCTTGCAAGCTCCCTACAGCAGATCTAGCATTTCTTATAACTATGCTGCAGTTTTTTAAACTTCAGTTCTAAATCTGTAAAAATTACTCTGATCTTGCTAACGCTGATCTCATTTAACGCACTCCCTGTGCAATGTAACCTGTATACCTCTGTTAGAAATCTCACAACACAGGTATAATACAACACGTTTATTTAGAGGCAATAGCCTTCGGAGCACTGCTCCTTCATCAGGTGGTTGTGTAAGTCTTTTTTGATCTGTACATGCTTGCTTACTGTGATCTGCTTGAAGCTAAGCTTTTCACTGTACCTCAGTACATATGATATTAGATCAGTCCATCAATCAATCGTGCAATTCTCCATCTGAGTATAGCATCCATACCCTAACTGTCCAGCCATGTGCTTTCAAGTTTCAATAACATCTATTTAAATGTGTCTTTTTAGATTTGTCTTTAAAAGCTTCCTTTTTAATTTCACTCTGGATCAGTGTTTTCTTTCTTTTTTTCTTCTTTCTCTCCTAAGCTTCAGTCTGCACTATATTTTCTTCATGATTTCAATAGAAGTTTTGCTAATCTTAAGGTGGCAGTGAACCACCTTGAACTGCTGTATTCCGTGTGGTGTAGGTACACCTGATGATGCTAGGGAAGAAGTTCCAAGTTTTTTTAATTCAGCGACAGTAATGAAGTGGTGATTACAGTTCCAAATCAGGAAAGATGTGAGAGTTGAAATGAAACTTGCAAGTAGGTGCTGGTGTTCTCTTGCATCTGTTGCCCTTCTACATTCTAAGCAGTAAAAGTCAGCAGTTTAGAAACGGCTGTCAAGGAGGTTTGGCGAGTTGCTGCACTACTTATAGTTGGTACACCCTACTGCCACTGTGTACCAGTGGTAGGGGGAGTGAATGTTTAATGTGATGGACAGGATGCCAGCCAAGCAGGTTCTTTGCCCTGAATGGTGTCAAGCTTCTGGAGTATTGTTGGAGCTGCATTCAATCAGGCAAGTGAAAAATATTCCATTGTACTCCTGGTTTGTGCTTTTGTACATGGTGAAAAGTGTTATAGTCATTGAGTTATACAGCACGGAAACGGACCTTTCAGCCCAACTCATCTGTGCCAACCAGATACCCTAAAATGAAGTAGTCCCATTTGGCCCATATCACTCTAAAACTTTCCAATTGATGTACCATCCAGATGCCTTTTAAATGTTGTAATTGTAGCAGCCTCCACCACCACCTCTGGCAGCTTGTTCCATATACACACCACCCTCTGCGTGAAAAAGTTACCTTTCTGGTCTCTTTTAAATCTTTCCCCTCTTACCTAAAACCTACGCCCTCTAGTTTTGGACTCCCCTTCTTTTGTCAGTTGTCATTGCCAGGCACTTGTGTGACACCAATATTACTTGCCGTTTATCAATCCAAATCTGCCCAGGTCTTCCTGGTGCAGGAACAGATCCCTTTAACATCTGTTGCAACACATTGTATAGTAAAACCTGTTTAAGCATGCACCAGCTGAAATAAATGTCTGTTACCTGACCCAAATGTACAAGATGCATTCTGAAACCACTTATATTTGTAAAATTCATGTCAGCAAATGATGTTCACAAAGGGATGTTCACAGGTTTCTTTTATACAATATTCCTGATGTAATCTGGGACCATTTTTACAACAGTGTTTATTCTCCCAACTCCCTCTTTCTACCACTACTGCCCTCAGTAATTTGAGATGTATATTTGGGTCTCTAGAAATATATTTGTCTACGCTATTCTGCTGGAGCTGGAATTCTGTCACTTGGTTAAAAATAAATGAAATGCTTTTGGCAGGTGATGCCATTTGAAGTTCTAATTTGTCAACAGCTAGTGCTGTTGTGCTTTTCCAGTTTCTTTAGAAATGTTGCTGGCTGCCATTCAGTCAGTACAATGAACTGAAGAACAGACCTACTTCCCTTAATTCCATTGCACTGCGATGGGATGTTTCTGAGGATAGTCTGCACAAGCAAGATGCGATGAGAACTGCACTGGAACTTAGAGTTGCACGAGTACTTATCGAGACACTTCTCTGCAGTTTGCCCTGATTATGGGAAAGTTATCCTCTTTTCTGGCACTGTTGAGATCCAAATCTTTACGGAATGTCATAAACGTGGACTAGTCCAAGCATTGAACTGACCACATGCTATTTTTATGGTTGTCTTGATCTCCATTGTATAAATAATTCTGGCACTGCTGACATTACAGTTTGGGCTGTAATAAAGCTTTTTGTTGTTTGTGAACTTTGCCAATTATTACATTTACTATTTTTTCTTGTTACTAGCTCCATTTTGAACCTGGCATCGTTCTGTCTGATTTTGTTTTATTTTAGCTTTGAGGTGAATCCAGTTCTGCTTTCTCTTTTGATTCTTGTGACTAACTAGCATATCTTGTGCTTGATACCAGGTATCAGCCATCTTTCCACGGTGTGGATTTATCAGCCCTCCGAGGTGCAGCAGTAGATGAATACTTCAAGCAGCCTATTGTGGTGAGTGTGTTGCGAGCAATACTAATGTATGCTAATTTAAAATCTATTTAATTGTGCACCATAAATTTTTGTTCACTGTGTTGCTGGGAGAATTTTAAGGATTGAATATTAAGTCTGAAGATACAGGTCAGGAATTGACCACCTAGTTTTTGGATAAAAGGATACTTTTGGTTTTTGGATCCACTGTAGTTGGTTTGCACCCTTTTTTGAGGGAGGGATAGCTGGTAGAGAGAGAAAAGAAAATCACTAAACCAAATAGGCCGAAAAGTGAAATTTTTCTTTTCAAAGTTCCCAAATGGACCTGTAGATACACTGAATTCGGGCCTTTGGAAAATAAACTTCACTTTTAGGTCCATTTGAACCAACCAAAAAAATCTTATGTCCAAAACACCAGATCTAAACATATCAACATGTCCATTTGGATCAACTTCCAAAATGACCTTCGGATTTTTGATTTTCAGACTTAAGGATAGTGGATACCTGATCTGTATTTGATGTTTAACAGGCCAAAACCTGGGTTGTGACAAACAACTTTGGGCTTGTGCACTGGAGAAGAGAATGGCTTTATTGCTTTTATTCAGTGACCAGGGTTCTAAAATAAGCATATGGATATTTGAGTATGGATTGGATTGTATTTGGCTCTGTTACTCATGATGGTCAAACATGTACAGAAGCAGCTGAGCTGCGATATGATTGGCCATTTGACTCCTTGCCAATATGTTTTGGTTTATTCAAGACAACATGAAAGGAATTGACTGAAAAGTACGTCTATACTTTTTTTCAAAAGTCGATGGTATAGGAAATTTCCACAACTCAAATGCGAGGCAACTAAATGTATCTTGACTCCAAATTCTGTACTTATCTCCATTGTGTCCCTAGGTGTTGTGAAGGTGCAAGCTGCCTCTCTTTACAAGGGTTAGTGATTTATTTTACTGTGTTTTTAAGGACACATTTGATATCAGGATTCTAATGGCCAAGTCGGTGAAGTACACAGTGAACTTTCTAGAAGCCGAAGAGAATGATTTGCACCGGTAAGATGTCGAACTCAGAGTGCACAGTGCTGATGGAATACAAGTCCCAGAGAATCGTCACACAACTCCTGTGTCTGGGGCTGGAGTCACAATGAACAGGGCTGATGGAGCACCAGTCACACAGAATCGCCACACATCTCCTGTATTTATTGGGGCTGGAGTCAATTGGCTAAGATCAGGATTTGCTTGCAGGACCGCTAAATTTCCTGGTTATTTCAACAGCCAATCCATTAAGGTTATTACAAGGGCGGAAGTACTGTAATTTCACGAAAATAACCCAGAAGGTATATCTTAAAACAAAATGATAGATGCAGTGAGGGTTATTTGGGCGACTTTTGTTTGCAGAAGGCCTGACCAGTTCGATTACTCTGCAGTCACTGGTAAGTTGATGTGAGAATGGAGATGGCTGAATCTTGTATCGTTGTATGTAAATGGGCATTTGTGATAATGTACAAATTATTAGCTGTATAATTTTTGCAAAACCAATGAGTTGTATAGCAAGCTTGGGTGAATAATGTTGAGTCAAGGAGTGCACATTGAATACTGTGACCTTTTTTCTGTCCTCTTTTACAAAACATGTGGAGGGGTGAGATTTTCGTGAAATTACAGTAGGTCTGCTCTGATCTACTTCTGCCTAGATCCACACTACATCCAATGCCTGGTTAATGTAGCACATGGTGATGCTGGCCACACTCACTTCCAGTGTCAACCAGATGCTCTGCAGCCCTGAATCCTCAACTCCATGTTTTTTTTTGTGTTTTGCTGTGAACTCCTTCTCCAGTCACCTGAGATGATGGTTGTTTGTATCAATTGGAGAATGGTGGATATCAGGGAGTGACCACAGGCAATAATCAGTAGGGCTATACTTGCAGCACAGTTTGTGAGCAAAGAGCCTGGACTATTCCCTCACTGCTCCCAGATAACCCATAATCTTGGTTTATGGTGATTTTTTTTTTAAATTTTAATTTGTACTACACGTTCATGAGATGGCTTTGAAATATTTTTGCCACTCTGTAGCCATTGACAGCTGACCTGCATGCTCTTTAGCATTACAGTGATTGCACTAACAGCTCTGTTGTAATCATTACAAGATGTAGGAATATTGTAATTGCTTACTACCTGTAATTCTTCCGCTTAGTGGAAGTACAGCCAGCTATGCACTCTTGCATAAATGAGAGAATGCCTGGACCTTACTGCTGTTGCTGAGGTACCTTTTTGTGCTGATCACTTAATGTACCATTTTTACATTGAATGCAGACTGCTGCAATGCTTCTGAAAACCATTTGTGCAATCAGCACTGAAAAAAAAAACTAAATGTCACATCTTAATTAAAACCTGTTTTACAGGATGTCGATATCTAATTACTGGAGTTTTAGGCAATTGCAGTGTATTGTCTGCAGTCTCGCCTGCAGCAGTTTCATTGCCAGGAGCAGCAAGGCTTCAGTAAGTAGGGAAAGGGGGAGGAAAGGTTTAGTGAGTGTTGAATGAAGGAGATTTGAAGGGTTTTTCAGCTAACTCTTACACCTTGGAGTTGATTTACTAATTCAAAGTTAGTGAAACTGCTCTCTAGAGTTACTTAGGTGGTTAAAGTTTGTGGTTCCTAACTTCTGTTTTGTAACAGCACTGAGGTTGTGTGTGTGTGTGTGTGTGTGTGTGTGTGTGTGTGAGAGAGAGAGAGATATATATGTAGGAAGCAGGATGTCCCTTGTGCACACTTCTAGAGCTGTGACTATTTTTAGTAGTATTAATATCAATTTGACATTATTCTCCCAAATGTCTTCACTACTTTATTTATTATTACAGGATAGAAATTCCATTCAAGTTCCATATGTTACATTCAGGGTTAGTCCATGGTTTGGCATTCTGGTTCGATGTGGCCTTCATTGGTTCCCAGTGAGTATTTAAGTTCAAACTTATATAAATTGCTGTTAAAGCCACTTCTCGTAACAAATAAATTAATATGTGTTATATAAGTATTGCTGGAACCATTTTGGTTTGCCTTTGTAGAAAGCAATCGACCAAACTTGAGTCTTAGGAGCAGGGCTAGGCCATTTTGGATCCTTGAGCCTGTTCTGCCATTCATTTAGGGCATGGCTGATATGTGCCTCTGACCACCTCCATTCTATAACCCTTAATTCCATGTATAGGAAAATTCTGTTAATTGTGATGAAGTTGTAACTCTGTTTAGAGGCCAGAGGCAAGACTGACAAGTGATAAGTAACATTACCAATCCCACATATGCCAGGCTATGACCATCATCAACAAGACATAATCTAAGCCACCCATTGACATTCAATGGTGTTACCATCATTGAATCCCCCACTGTCAACATCCTGGAACTTATCACTGCATAAATGCAGTGACTACAAGAGCAAGGTCAGAGGCAAGGGATACTGCAGGGGGTAACTCACCTCCTGACACCCCAAAGCCTGTCCACCATCCATAAGGCACAAGTCATGAGTGTGACGGAATACTCCCCACTTGCCTGAGTGAGTGCAGCTTCAACAACACTCGGAACACTTGGCACGATTCAGGACAAAGCTGCCAGCTTGATTGACACTGCATCCACACCCTCCACCACTGACACTTAGTGGCAGTTGTGTATGCACTGCAGAAATTCACCAAAGATCCTCAGACAGCACCTCCCAAACCCATGACCACTTCCAGGGCAAGAGCTGACTCACCATCCTGACTTGAAATATATCGCCATTCGTTCACTGTTGCTGGGTCAAAATCCTGAAATTCCCTCCCAAATGGCATTGGGTTAGCCCACAGCAGGTGGATTGCAGCAGTTCAAGAAGGCAGCTCACCACCTTCTCAAAGGGCAACTAGGGATGGGCCATCACTGCTGGTGAGCCAGCGATACCCAAGTCCCAGAAAATGGATACATTTGTTTTTAAAATCTTGGAGTAGAAGTTGCTTTGTACATGGCTGCGGAAGGAATGGGCTTGCGTAGCTTTTGCCTAATTCACACAGGCTTTTTTTCTTTTGCCTGCAATGATACTAAATTTGAAAAAAATGAATCGATGAATGTGTCAATGCGAGTTCTAAACCTGAACAAAGGTTAGTGAGGTGGCTAAATGGTTAGCACTGCTGCCTCACAACGTCAAGGACTCTGTTCAATTCCAGCCTTAAGCAACTATCTGTGTGGAGTTTGCACATTCTCTGCATGGGTTTTCCCATGGTCTAAAGATGTGCAATTAAGGGTGGAATAGTCATGGTAAATTGCCCATAGTGTCCAAAGATGTGCAGGCCAGTTGAATTATGCAGGGATAGGGTAGGAAGTTGGGTCTGGGTGGATTGCTGTTCAGGCGATTGGTGTGGACTAGGTAGGCCAGTTGGCCTGCTTCCATGGAGTAGGGATTCTACGAATTCTAAAGGTTTTGTGTACTGAACTAATTTCAGTTTTGTTCTGGTAGTGTGTACTAACCTCATGTCCCTCTCTCAGAATGACGGTGTGGCTGTCAACTGCTCCGACAGAACCTTTGACCCATTGGTACCAAGTTCGCTGTTTGCTTCAATCGCCACTTTTCACCAAGGCAGGTGATACACTGTCAGGGACTGTCATGCTGAATGCCAATAAAAGGTAAGATGGGCATTTATAATTGCAAAAAGTCCCAACAACTCCATTAAATCTGAAAATGGTGATCATAAAAGTTTGAACTTCGTTGTTTCTTGGTTGTTTTTTAATGAAAGGTATAAAGTGATTAAACAACAACTTGTATTTATTTAGTGCTGTGACCTTAGTAAAGTATGCAAAGATCCTCTGCAGGAGCATGACAAAACATAATTTTGACATTGAGCTGTTCAAGAAATGATTACTGCGGAAGTAGTTTTTGAGAAGCAAGTGGTAGGGAGGTGGAATTTCAGCGGAGAATGTTTGAGTTTGAAAGCAAGAAGACAAAATTAAAATAGAGATGTTTAGGTAGTGCTCAGAAATAGGGAGGGTAATGAGTCACTCATGAGTGGTTTATAGGCCTAATAGTAACCACATTTGTCGGACTAAGTATATAGGAAGAAGTTTTTGCTGCAAACGTTTCGTTCCCTGGCTAGGGAACATCATCAGTGCTGTTGGAGCCTCGTGTGAAGCGCTGCTTTGATGTTTCTTAATAAATACCGGAAGAAACATCAAAGCAGCGCTTCACACGAGGCTCCAACAGCACTGATGATGTTCCCTAGCCAGGGAACGAAACGTTTGCAGCAAAAACTTACAGCTCGGCGAGCAGAACCACAACAACGGATACCCGAGCTACAAATCTCCAATCAGATTTTATATAGGAAGAAATCATGTGAGGGTCATTGATGATTAATGATTTTAATGTTCTTACAGATTTTATGAATCAGATCGACAAAGATAGCCTGGAATTGGAGTTCATAATTATCTTAGGAATAGTCTGTGGTTGGCTTGAAAACATGCCACTCTCAGAGCAGACTATTCTAAATCTGTGTAACAAGTCAAGATCAATGAAGAGTTAGATTTATTTAATATTGTCACTTGTACCTAGTTACAGTGCAAAGTGGATTACCTCATTAAAAAAGCCACACCTCTGAAACAGTGATTACAACATGATTGGATTTTGCATTCACTTTGAAGGAGAAAAGAGTGTGGTTTTCAAGCAAAGGTTTTAAACTTAAAAGGGAAAATTTATAAGGGCAGAATTGGCTAAAGTGAATTGATAAATTCGACTAAGGATTTGGTCAGTAGCATATTAGCATGAATAAAAGATTAGTTAACGAAGAATAGGCATTAATGGGTCATTTTCAGGCTGGCAAGATACAACAAATGGCATACCACAAGGATCAGTGTTCAGGCTTCTACTAGATTTACAATCTGTACCAACAGTTTAGATGAAGGGACAGAATGCATGGGTGCGAAACTTGCTGAAGGCAACGAAAAGTAGGAAAGTAAATTGTAGGAATATGAGTCTGCCAAAGAACATGCTATGTTATTATGTAAAATTAGAATTTTAGCAGTAAAAGTAAGGGTCTACTTGTACACAAGTAATATCTTGAAAAGATTGAAAGGTGCCTTGTCCCATCAACTGAGTTACCACTTTGGACACACTTCCTGCCAACTCCACCCCCAAAATGTATATCAAGGGGAGCCAAATAATATCCTTTAGTATTGAAGTTTTTATATATTTTTAAAAAACAACAGGTTTGAACTGGCTATGTACCTGCCATTACTTCTTGACAACACATTGCCACATTAGAGGGTGGCAATAGTATGGTAGAAGCCTTGACATTACTTATTCTGTGCAGCCATGAGCTGAACAGTTGTCTTCAAGTTTGTGCTGTTCTGTGATTCTGCCAAATGAGTGATTTTACACTGGGACAAGTTTGATTTCAGTGGCAAGTGGGATGATGCAAGCAATTTGGATTTTTTGTGTTAACATATACATGAGATATCTGAAAATGATTTGTTTTGATCAGGGAATCGACTTTTTTACACAAGGTTGCCTGTTATATGGTAGACAGGTAGAGGGAGTTTTAAAAAAAGGAAGATGCAATATTATGTGGGAAAGTGTGAACTACTTCACTTTGGCAGGAAGAATAGGAAAAACAGCTTATTTAAATGGAAGGAGATTCCATAAGTACAAGAGGATCTACATGTCCTGGTATGTGAACCACAAAAATTAGAATGCAGGTACAGCAAATTCAAGGCAAGTAGAATGTTGTCATTTATTGCAAGAAGAATAGAATATAAAAGTAGGGATGTTTTGCCCAGCGGGACAGAACATTAGTAAGACCATGTTGAAGCAATGCAAAGATAATTCACTCAACTAATTCCTGGGCTGAGAGCACTATTTCGAGTAAAGGCTGGATGTGCTGAACCTGTATCCATTTAAGTTTGGAAGAAAGAAGTGGTTTTACTGAACGGTACAAGACTCTGAGGGAACATGACTGCATGAATGCTGAAAGAATATTTCCTTTTGTAAGACAGCTTAGAACTAGGGGGACAGTTTCAAATTAAGGAGTCTTCCATTGAAGATGGCGATTGAAGAGATTTTGTGTGGTCTCTGTCAGGGCCCCTGGAACTTGTTTCCATAGAACAATGGGGCAGGGACTTCGGATATCCTTTTAAGGCAAAGGTAGATTCTTGACTAACAAGGTAGTCAAAGGATATTGCTGGTAGATTAAAAAGTGTCATGGGAATGTGAGATGTAGTGAGCAACCTTTTTTTTTTAAAAGAGACACAAAGTGACTAATTTTTATTGATCTGTAGTTTCCTTGGTTTTTGATAGTCTTGATTTTATTCCAGTGTAGACTCTTAAATTCCCACGGATCGAAAACCACTGTCCATCAGCTTTATCATTTGAATTGTCAACTGGTTTTAGCCTGTGTAATAGAACTTACTATTTTTTCTTTCTATAGGCAAAGTTATGATATTAGTATTGTAGCCCAGGTGGATCAGACTGGTTCAAAATCTAGTAATGTATTGGACCTGAAGAACCCGTTTTTCAGGTAAGTGTAGCTGACAGGTGTTCCTTTCATCATTATACAAGACATTGCAGAGATTCCCAGTTTTAGCTCCTTTTTCTCTACCCACCTACCTTTCTGAATAAAGAAAGCACAAATGACTCCTCATTGCAATTTCTTCATTTCCCAAATGTTTTCTTCCAAGTAGTACAGTTGGCTGCATCTAAGAATCTCCATTACCAAGCAAAATAGTGTGATTCAGTGGGGGAGGAGTGGAGGTTAGTGTAGAAATAACATCACCTTGTATTATTCATATGTGCAAGTAATCCCTTTCTGTAAATTTTTTTTCTTGACTATCTCTCCTCTGAATTATAATTTTTGCCTTGTAGAGCAATCGTCTCAGCTATTTGCAATCCTTCCACATGTCTAGTGCACTGTTTCATAAAACTAATTGCTCTTATCTGGAAAGTCCTTACTACAAAGTTGTTAGTGACAGGAGCTTTGAGAAAACAAAATAAAAGATACTGGACTCCGCTAATGAGCTCAGAAATGAAGCAGTAATGAGCTGAAAGCCTCAATGTAGTTTTACTGCACAAAGATAAAATACTGCAGATTTTGGAAAATGGAAATAAAATTTGGAAATGTATCAAACCTATCAGCATTTGTAGCGAGAGAGGTCAAAGTTTCTGATTAGAAACTAGTGATTGAGGTAAGCAAATACAGAGTCAAAGAAAAGGATAGTTCTGTGACGGGGTCTGGGACAAGGTGTGACAATAAGTGATTAAATTCACTTCAATAAACGTAAGAGGTAATGTTGCAAGGCAACAGAAGTATTAAAGCAAAGGTTTGATCCAGAAGAGGTATAAATAGTCGTCATGGAGGAGGGGGGGGAAGAAAAGAAACACTGGCATGATGAGTTGGTAGGAGAAAAAGTCAGTCAGTCCCAGAGGTGTGGACTACCCTGCCAGTCGTGTACTGATGGGGAGATCTATGTTCCAAGGAACAGTCAACACTTCCTCTGCTCTGAGTGTCTAGTGCTGCATTTTCAGTTATTGAGAAAATGGCATTAATAAACTAGGTCCATGTTTGATTACAACAAATGTTTTGTGTGTAACTGTTAAGCTGTTCTTTTGAGCTACAAAGATTTTAGGGTCTTGGTTATAAATAATGGAGGTTAACCTTTGCATTTGTGTTTTGTTGTTATTTTAAAGCTTCCCATTTTTGTTTTTATGCTGTTTTTTGTTATGCTAAATATTGAATAGTTAATAGCTTTGCTGGAGAAGAGCGAGACTGGAGCTGAACTTTCTCTGAATGCAACACTAGTCATAGAGTCAGAGAGCTGTACAGCACGGAAACAGACCCTTCGGCCCAACTTATCTATGCTGAGCAGATATCCTAAATTAATCTAGTCACATTTACCAGCTCTTGGCCCATATCCCTCTAAAACCTTGCTATTCATATACCCATCCAGATACCTTTTAAATGTTGTAATTGTACCAGCCTCCACCACTTCCTCTGGCAGCTCATGCCATACACACCATGCACGCACACACACAGCTCTCTGTGTGAAAACATTGCCCCTTAGGTCCCTTTTAAATCTTACCCCTCTCACCTTCAACCTATGCCTTCTAGTTCTGGGCTCCCTCACCCCAAGGAAAAGACCTTGTCTATTTACCCTATCCATGCCCATCATGATTTTATAAACCTCTATAATGTCATCTTTCAGCCTCTGATACTCCAGGGAAAACAGCCCCAGCCTATGCAGCCTCTCTCCATAGCTTAAATCCACCAACTTTAGCATCATCCTTGAAAGGGTTCAAAAAAGATTTACAACTTTCACAACATCCTTCCGATAGAAGGGAGACCAGAATTGCACACAATTTTCCAAAAGTGGCCTAATCAATGTCTTGGATGGCTGCAACATGACCTCCCAACTCCTGTACTCAATGCTCTTGACCAATAAAGGACAGTATACTAAACACCACTTTCACTATCCGATCTACCTGTGACTCCACTTTCAAGGAGCTAGAACCTGCTCTCCGAGGTCTCTTTGTTCAGCAGCACTTCCCAGGACCTTACCATTAAGTGTCTAAGTCCTGCTCTGATTTGCCTTTCCAAAATGCTGCACCTCACATTTATCTAAATTAAACTCCATCTGCCACTCATCAGCCCATTGGCTCATCTGATCAAGATCCCGTTGTAATCTGAGGTAACTTTTTTCTCTGTCCACCACACCTCCAATCTTGGTGTCATCTGCAAACTTACTAATTATACCTGCTATGTTCACATCCAAATTATTTGTCAATGCCAAAATCAAGGACCAAGCACTGATCTTGTGGCATGCCACTGGTCACAGACCTCTGGTCTGAAAAGCAACCCTCCACCACCACCCTCTGTCTTCTACCTTGTAGCCAGTTCTGTATCGAAATAGTTAGTTCTCCCTGTATTCCATGAGACCTAACCTTGCTAACCAATCTATCATAAGGAGCCTTGTTGAATGCTTAGCTGCAGTCCATATAGGTCATCTCGTCGATCCTCTTCATTACTTCTTCGAAAAACTCCATCAAGTTTGTGAAACATGGTTTCCCATTCACAAAATCATGTTGACTCTCCCTAATCAATCCTTGCCTTTCCAAATGCATGTAACTCCTAAGGATCCCCTCCAACAACTTGCCCACCACCAGTGTCAGGCTCACTGATCTGCAGTTCGCTGGCTTGTCCTTATCAACTTTCTTAAATAGTGGCACCATGTTAGCCAACCTCCAGTCTTCTAGCACCTCTCATGTGACTATCGGTGATATAAATATCTCATCAAGGGGCCCAGCAAATGCTTCCCACAGAGTTCTAGGGTACACCTGATCACATTCTGGGGATTTATCCACTTTTATGCATTTTTCGACATCCAACGCCACCACCTTTGTAATATAGACACTTCTCAAGATATCAGCATCTATTTCCCCAGATTCTAGATCTTCCATGTCCTTCTCCGCAGTAAACACTGAGGCAAAATACTCGTTTAGTCTCTTTTCCCCCACCTCTTGTCATTCAACACAAAGGCTGCCTTATAATCTTTGAGGGATCCTATTCCCTAGTTACCCTTTTGTCCTTAATATATTTATAAAGTTCTTTTTGCTTCTCCTTAACTTTATTTGCCAAGTACAATCTCAACAAAGTGATCATCCATTTCCTATTTCTCATTTCCAGCCAAATAACTTCCGTGGATGTATTCCTAGGACTATCCTCCCTCAGTACAGCTGTAATGCTATCCCTTATCAAAAATGGTACACTCCCTCCCTTCTCGCGTCCTGCCCTTTCTAACCTGCCTCTGGCATTGGTATTGTGCAACATTAAGCTGCCAGTCCTGTGCCTCTCTGAGCCACATTCCTGTAATTGCTGTGGTGTCCCAGTCCAATATTCCTAACCATGCCCTGAGTTCACCTGCCATCCCTGTTAGGCCTGTTGCATTTAAGTAAATGCAGTTTAATTTATCAGTCCTACCTTGTTCTCTGCTTTGTTTCTGCCTGCCCTGATTGTTTAACTTGCTCCTTTTCCCACTATACCAGTCTCCGATTGATCTCTTTCCTCCTATTTCCCTGGGTCCCACGACCCACCATACTAGTTTAAATCCTCGAGCAAACCTTCTTACCAGTATATTAGGTACAATCCATCCTTCTTGTATAGGTCACTTCTACCCTCAGAAGAGATTCCAATTATCCAAACAATGTGAAGCCTTCTCCCCTGCACCAGCTCCTCAGCCACACATTTATCTGCTCTATCCTCCTATTCCTACCCTCACTACCTCTTAGGACCAGGAATAATCCAGATATTATTACTCTTGTGGACCTCCTTTTTTTTTAAATTCCTGCCTAATTTTATATATTCTCCCTTCATAATCTCATCCTTTTCCCTTCTTATGTCATTAGTTCCATTGTATACAATGAGCTCCTGCTGGTCCTCTCCGCTTTGAGAACATTCTGCACCCTATCAGATATTCTTGATCCTTGCACCATTATGATTTGTTGCTGCCGGCTGCAGAAATGTCTGTCTGTGCCTCAGTCTAGAACATCCTCTATCACAGTCAATTTCTTGAAAGCCGATGTACCCCTTATTACATTAGAGCCATTCAGTTCTACATGGTCAATAGATGTATTGAGTCCTAATGCACTCTCTTCCAAACTCAGAAATCAAAGTTTGTATAGTTCAAAAGAGATGAAAATAGAAAATGCTGAAAGTAGCAGGTTAGACTGTATCTGGGAGAGAGATGCTGAGCATGTTTGGAAAGTGTGGCCTGGCCAAGAAAGTCTGCCGTCTTAATATTGAGATCAGGAGTTATTTTGTCTCTGTGTGTGAATTAATCTCTGAAATTTTGTAGCCCAATGGCTGTGGAGGCTTGGTCACTTTTTTGTGTTGAAGACAAGAGATTGATTTTAATCTCCAGAAATCTAAACATATCATGGGATGTGGGTTACTGCAGGATAATGGCATTGAGGTATCTAATCAGTGATGATCTAGTTGAATAGCAGAGTCGTCTGGAGGCTGAGTGGCTTGCCTCTGCTTCTAGTTTGTATGCTAAAATGTAGGTCAATTATCTGTTGTCAGTACTAGATAAAGATGGAGCTCTGACCGGCTTTAAACATACAGAGACCAAGTAAGGAACACAAGGCTAGGCCTGAGATTGGGTGGAAGACAGAGTAATTAAATAACAGTAGATGATTGTGTGTGTGAAGAAACAGGAGGAAAGATGACGAAACAGACCATGAGTCTTTATTTCTGTGCAGTCACTTCAGTGAAATTTTGCTCCTTTTTAATTCTATGATCACCATCACCTCTGTGTGTAAGCTTCAGTAATGTCAGTTCCAGGTACTATTCATGTGTGTCTGCAGCATTTTCATCACAAAGCAAATGCTGTGACCATGCTGACCTTGGAGCTGCCTGATCTTCAACCTGCACACCAAGCCAGGCACCATCAAAGAATTTAATGTCTGTCTACTGTGCATCTTTTTGTTTTAAGATGAACACTTGAAATATAAGTATATGCCCATATAGGGGAAGAAAACTAGAAGACATACCCTTTATCTGAAATCAGTATTGAATAATTTTGTCTCTATTCCCCTCCCTTCTCCTGTCAGGTACACAGGAACAACTCCCTCACCACCTCCAGGTTCGCATTATGTATCGCCATCGGAGACCATGTGGAATACATCTGGCTCTTACAATCTCAGCTCAGGACTAGCAGTATCTGGTATTGTACACTCTTATTATCTCAGTTCTACAAAATATGGGTAATTTTAATTGGGATCACTAAATTTTACTTTTGCTCTGTGTAACTCATGAATTGAACTTGTATTCACCATGATAAAATTAAGGCATTTGGATGCACAAAATCTGGAGAATAACCGGTTGCACATGGCCTGTATCTTGAAATACTGTCCAGCTGTAAATATTACATCTTAAACTATCTCTTTAATCTTCTGAGTATTATCTAATTGGCAATCTCCTAAATTCCAGGCTGACAGTTGCATCTTAGTTGTGTTCCTTCCTCCCTCCCTCCCTCCATATTGTTTCTTAGAATGTCGGCATCACTAGTGAGACCAGCATTTGTTGCTCATCCCTAATCACCCTTGAGAAGGCAACTGTGAGGCACTTTCCTGAACTGTGTGGTGTAGATACACCAGTCATGCTATTAGGAATGGAGCTCCAAGACTTTTGGCCCAATGACAATGAAGAAACTGAGATCTGGTTCGAACTCAGGACTGTGTGTCACTTGGAGGACAACTCCCAAATAGTGTTGCTCCAATGCATCTTCTACCCTTGTCTTTCAAGGCATTTAGTGCTATGAATAGATGTCTAATGTGGTGGGATCTTGTTCTGCTTAGTGCTAGGTTGACTGTCTGCTTCTGTACACTCTAGCAGTTTTCCATTAATTCTCCTTCCTGATGATAATGCTTCAGGAGTCTCTTTGGTCCACGATGTGTACGTGTAGTTTTTTGGCAGACTTTTGGGATTTGCTTTTCAATCCCACTAAGTTATTGCTTGACCTTAATTCAAAAATTACAAAGTTTGCTTCGTTCCTCTGGTCTGGTAATGGAATAATTTTATTTGTTCCTTGGCATTAGGCTTATATCTTTGCCTGGTCTTCCAACAGATCTTTCTCTCAAAATAACCATGAGTCAGTGGCACTCTATTTCTCATCTGCCTTCTGTCTCTCGGATAGTTATTTGGTGGTTTGGAACTTTAAGTTTTACTGAAAAAGACATTTTCTTGTCAAAGCTCTTTATCTTGCACTTTGATACTTCACAAGTATATCAATGTGAAGGAAAACAACACTTCTCTTGTGTTTCACAAAAATGGCTGGTTGGCAAATTGATTCTAGTGGAGATTTTGCTATTGAGCATGCATTAGTTAGATGATGACTGACTGTTAACTGCTAAGCTTTGTTGAATTATTAACCAAGCAAAATAGTTCTGATTCCTTCTTAATATTCATAGCCCTAAACACAGTTTACTGTCAGTAAACATCTAATTGGTCCATTTTCTATGACCAACACCTCAACCAATCAGAGTCCACTTGTCAACCAAGCAGCATGCTTATCTTACAGTATAAAAATGTTGTTCTTCTTTACATTTGTATTCTTGCAAATTGTCCTGGAGTGCATGACAAGTGAATTTTTCAGTAACATTTTCAAGTTTTGTCTCTTTTTGTACCTGATTTGATATTGAATTCTTTCGTCTACTTCTTTCTTAATTTTTAGTTAATCAAACTGAAGGATCAAGAAATAAACTTAGAGATACTTGTTCACTCGGATTCCAGATGTATTCGTATCTTACTGCATCCACACCAGCACTCACTTCCAAATTGTCTGCAAAAATGTAAATTGTTTGAGCTGAGGGATGAGTAGCAGTTATTGGATTCCTTATTACAGCAAAATTTCGCCCACTGTCAATTGAGGTTGCATTAGATTAGATGTCAGCATTCAAAGAGCTATTGGTTTTTTTTATGGAGGATGCATTCCAGTAGAGGGAAAATTAGCTAGTGTTTTACTTTTAGCAAAGAGCATTCAGTCTCCTGGATCTCACATTTTGAAGAAATAGTACATTCTCATGGAATAGTAAGGTGCTGCTAGTTCCATATGCTGAGTTTGTAGCTGGTATAATGCTGAAATTTTGTAATTTGTACTAAATTCCACACTGGTGGGCAACAATATAATGTATGGTACTCTGCTTTTTTACTTTTCTAAGGAGTCCCAACGGCTTATGATCTGAGCAGTGTAATTGCCAGTGGATCTGCAGTCAGCCACAACAATCTGATTCCATTAGGTAGGTAGAGAATAACTACTTGTTCAGCAGTTGAGGGTCATAGGATTTTTCACAGTTGCATGGGAACATTAATAGTCAAGTTTTAGTTGTTCAAACTCCAAACCAGATTAACTTTAATGTAACCCTCCTCTGCCATCTTGGCTTCTCAGCCACAGGAACTTCAGCTTTTAAATGGCACTCATCTGTGTTACGACTTAAGAGCGTGTAATTGTCCATGGCAATTTTTTTTATGGCTAACAAATTAATGTAACAAAATCAGTCTTCAGGATCTCCATTGCTGGGTGAGAGCTCATTTCATAGTTTTCAACTCTGTGCTTTTTACGATTGACTGACAGAAATGCAAACGCAGTCCTGTGTGACAATGGTGCAAATTCTAAATTGGTTTGCACTGGGAAGAGAGCCACTGTGCCAGACACTACGATAGAATTCCACTTTCTAGATTTTAATATCTCGCTACTCTGAGTAAAGCGGGTTATATTTTGGTTTGGAGTTTGTCTTTTCTCAGTTGTGTGATCATCTACTAGAAGGCTTTTAATTACTTGAATATTTTTTGATTTGAATACATTAAAAACTCTAGATTTTTCAGTGGATCATACTCACATTTGCACCAGTCTTTTGCAGTGTATATTTATAATTAATTTGAATTATATCCTGTTGAAGGATTACTCTGTTACTTGTGCTGTAAACCTGAAATAATTCCACCATTTACCCATGTCCAGAGTGTTCAGGACTGTTGTCCAGCTAAGGCTCCCACGTTCCCTCACCATTGAATGTTGACATTTTTTTTGTATGGAAATATTGAAAGTACTCAAGTACTTTCTCTCAAGCTTTGGAATGATGTGATACAAATAAAGCATCATTCCTGAGCTTATGTACTCTCAGCAAGCATGGGACCAGGTTGCTTTGGGCCTCAAATGGGAGACCCAGTTTGGCAAAGTCACTCTATTTTGTGATTTTTTTTGTTGTTTTAAAAAGAAGTCACCCAACAACACCTCTGCCACATCCTATTTAAACAATGTTAAGGAGATTGTTGAAAGATCCATTTCAAGTGTTTGCTGATTACATTTTCTAAGCAGACATGATCCAGCCTGGTTGCTCCCTCCTTACTGGAAAATTCCCAGTCTCTCTCCAGTGACTTCTTGACTCTCAGGTCATAATGGGAGAACACAAGATAGGAATAATCTACAGTGTGATTTTTTTTTTAAAGTTCCATAAGTCATGTTTTTAATAACTTTTGGATTTATATAATATGACAGCAAACTAAATGGCATATTTAAAATATACTCCATAAAACTTTTTTACTGTTAAAATTATGATGGACTTCAAAACTGCTAACCATAATATACAGTACACCTTTTTTCTATTGTCACCATTTTCATTGTTTCAGTATCTGTGAGAAACTGAAAAAGCATGCACATACTACATAACAACAACATTCTTTTAATTTTAAATGCTATTTACAAATTTACATATTCCTAAGTTAAAGTCTTTTTTATTGTGCATGGGCTTTATAAATATATGGCTTTAATGGAAATAAAGATTTCCTCCTACATAGAATCCTTCAGATCAATGCCTATAAACATGCACTGATTTTTGATATTTGAATGATCTGTTTTTGTGCAGTGAGCACATTGATGCATATAATTTCTTGCATTCTTGATCCTTTAGGTGATTTACTTTATGGGAAAGTCACCCACATGCCGAATTAAGGACTATACAAATAAAGCGAGTAATCATAGTTTACAACTGTTTATTAATATTAAAATTAGAATAAAGTATAAAACAAAGGGATTACCCACTTAAGTCTTTCAGTATACAATACATTGCAAAATGCTGGTTTGCTCCATTTACAAAAAGTTTAGACTCTGCATATTATATTAGAGTCTACAATTCACCTGTTGTTTGGTTGAATGCATTGTTTCTCATTCATTTGCATACTACATATAGGTTTATAAAATAGGAGATTAGGCTATTTTGTAAGCTGTACCTTCTTTGCAGAATAGTTTAATTTTTTGTTTCCACTTCCTGGTTACTTTTCGTGTGATAGTGGTATTGGCAGCTGCGATTTCACAATCTTCCAGCAAAACTGAAAATCTGCTTTCTTAGCCAGGGAACATACATTCAGTCCGAATGCTATTTCTAGAACACAGACTTGGGTCCAGACAGTGATCTGTATTTTAGTTTAGTTCAGCATAGTTTTAAATTTACAAAAATTTAAGTGCTGTTCACTCCTTCAGGGTACAGTTCTTTAATTTTATTTGCGTTTTACCCAGCGGGAAACTAACCCCCAATGCAACACAGTTTAAATATCTTGGTGAGTGCCATGCTGATCAAAACAAGAAACAGTCAGATGGTCTATTGGATTTGTGTATTGCCTCCTAGCTCCATACCAGAGTACAGTTAGGGATAACCCACTCTAATGGTGTAATTGCAGCCACTGATGTGGGATGGTTGTTCAGTTTTATTATGTAGAATTAACAATTCATCAGGCCACTCATCCTGACCAGTTTCTGCTCCACACCAAGTTTTTCCCAGTAAATTTATTTCATCTCCTCTTATCAAAATATCCTTCCACATCTTTCTCTTTTACAGCTTTCTCTTTAAATGCATCTTTGTTGTCATCGACCATTCAACGTGGTAGCAAGTTCCACATTCTCATCACAAAGCAGTTTCTCCTTTTTAAAACCTTATTTGATTAATTAGTGACTATCTTGTAGTTTGAACTTCCCTGTATATCTAGCTGACAAACTCTTCCATAGTTTTGAAGACCTCTAAGGAAAGAGCCTCTGCATGTACAGCCTTTTTCAGTAGTTGTATTCTCTTTGCATGGGTATCATCTTGTAAGTAGATTTTGGTAAATCTTTCCCTGTCATATTGTTTATTGGTCAACGATTCGCTTAACTTCCCATGACAGAACTCCCCTGATCTGTCTTGGTCATACAGTCAGTTGTTGATCACAAATTTGTGCTGTGAACCTTTGTATAGTTTGGCTTGATATGTAAGCTATTGCTGTCTGTCTTTTTCTACTGTGTAGTCTTGGTTGGGTTCCGTGCCATGATCTCCATCCATATACCTTCAACATGAGAGTTTGGGAAAGATTTTTTGTTTTATTGTTCCATCCAGCACTGACTGGACAGTCTTTCCAAATCACCTGGTCAAAATTCTTAACTCTGTAACAAGCTGATGAACACAACAATAATAGCTTTGAGTTGACAGCATTGTTCTGTATCAGCAGCAAATTAGTACTTAACCAGTAAGCTATTGAAAGCTCCCAGACATTTTGATAGGCATCTGGTTTATCATCAAACTAAAAAATAATAACGCCATTTTTGGGAGTAAGTTTTGTTCTGGGAATGAATGTGACGTGACTCAAGCTTGTATTTTGTTTGAACTTAAATAGCTGGGAACCTATATGCGACAACTTTGAGCACCACTGGTTATAGGGTCAGTGCAAGTCTGCTGTGTTGGCTCGCTATAACCTCAGTTTGCAGTTATTGTTTTGAAAGGGCTCCCTTTTTTGTTTTTTTTGAAAATAACATTATTCTCAGTACCTTGCCTCCGTGTAGTTGTGTTTAGTTATTAGCTTAGTTGCTATGATGTTCTGTGAACATTATAATTATGTCACTGTCTCTAGTTGTCAATGAAGGAGCAAATTTACCACCATGGTATTTTCTATATTCACAAATTCTGTTTTCAGTGACAATATTATGCAGTGTTGTAACCAACCTGATTTTTTTTCTTATTTTTTTCTTCTTTTTTACTTTTGTTTCTTCCTGTTATGATGACTAGCTACTAACCTAGAGGCTGATTTGCTTTAAAAAAATAAATAGTTGGTGTAGGTTTATGTTTCCTTTCTCCCACTTTTTCTCCCATACTCCATCCAAGAATTGTCTGGCAAAGTTAGATTGCATTTGATCAGTGGACTGAGCATTTCATCTGTAAGTGCAATGAAGAGAAGAATTGTGATACCACTTGGTCTACTTCATAACTGTTGGTGGTGAAGTGCAGAGTTGTCAGCCAAATTGAACACTGCTTCAGTCAAAATATGACCAGGCACAATTTTGGTCCCATTTGCCTTCTAAAGGGAAAAACTAATTGGTTGCCTTTATGGATAACTCTTTTCTGGTTTGAGTTGAGTTCAGTTGAAATCACAACACCGTAGTTGACCATGAGCATCCTTTGGCTTAAAAAGACATAGAAAAGTTTTTTTTTCAAAAAAAAACCCACCCCTCCCAATTCCCTGGCCAATAATTTACTGCCTAGGCTTTGATGAATCACGACCACTTAGTTCTGTTCCTCGCAGGGACTTATTGAATTATAACCAGACAGAATTGCCTTTTTTTTTAAGCAAGACAAGAAGTGAAAGTTTTGCACTGTAATTTGGGAGTGAGTGTCAAGTTGTGGTTTATTACATGCTCGGATTGTGTTCAATTTTCAACACATAGCACCTTTTTTGTTTTATCTCCCCAATGATGCTGGAATGATTTAAATGGACTGGGTATATTGTAATACAGATGTATCTTCCACTCTGAATCTGAGATTCAACCTAGAATTCAATCCTGAAATTCCATATTCAGATTACCTCCAGTCAAATTCCAGATTTCAGTCCTCTCAACACATAGAAATCCTGGTCAAAACATAACTCTTATTAATGAATTAGGCATGTTAACAAACTGTGATACTTATTTGATTGCTGTGGGCATTCTAGAAAGCACAGCACTGGCACCAAGCATTGTTGAACTTTAGTGATGCATTAATGAGGAATGAGCTTTATGCTTTTATATGGTGCTTTTCCCTCCCTTTGTTGTATTTCACTGGAAGGTTTCTCTCTCCTCCTCTCTTCACAGCCAACTCTGGGATAGTGAATCACACTCACTCAAGACTGGGATCCATTATGAGCACAGGATTTATACAGGGTAAAGACATGGCCCTGAACCCCTCTGAGGCTTGACCGGTCGAATGAAACTTGCCAATGGAAACGCAACTGCTTGGCTCCAGGCACCCATAGCAACCTGTAGCCAATCCAGTTCCTTCTAGGATTGGCAGACTGCACCCAGGAACTGATAATGTAATAAAGGGTTGGCTGGCCTGCTTGATAAGATGCACTTCGCACAGGGAGAACTGAACTTTCTGTTGAATGAATGGTTAAATGTATTAACAAGCACAGTGCAAGCTATGACATGAAGTTAAACTGTGCAATCCATCAACTTCAAGTTTTGGTGTCCCCATGAATTACTGGGACGTTACAAATATTATACTATATTTCTTTTTTTCCTTTTTCAGTGCTGCCTATTTCTAATAGTTCAAAGGTTGAACTATACTAATTGTGAAAATTGAAGGTTGCAATCTGGAATGCTTGTTCAGCTGAGCACTGCTGGGGAGGGAGGTCTCCAGGCCAGTGTCCATGTTGAAATAATTTTTTCATGTTCTCAATGTTGTTTTTGTTATGCCCTGATGCATGGTTGTATATTAATGCTTGTCTGGTAACAAGCTGGTGCTTGCTGTTAATTTGTACAACCATACAGTGAAACAGACACTGGAAGATCATCCATTTGATGGAACCCTAAATGTTCCTCTTTCCTGTCAGATCCCTAGAGCTTGAGCAACAACACTGAAGGATGGGAGTTTGTTCTAATTGTTTGGGGGTTGTTGCATTGTACCCTTTACTCAGCATTTGGTGACTTTGAAGGTTTCATTTCATTTTATCATTAAATATATACATCATAAAGGCACAGCTGGTTTGTGGGTCCCTAAAACGATGAAACGCTTTGTTTCTGGTGCAGATCATTCATCAGACCAAAATGTTAACTCATCCTTTTTTTGTTGAGGTTGATGGCACTCTGTTTCAGAATTTTACTTTTGTCTTTCTGACTCTGAAGTTTGAATTGATCTCCCTGTGCAAGTGTGTATCTCTTTCTTCTTTGAATCAGACCAGTTGTCCAGTGTTCCAGCTATCATTCCAACTCTCCCAGGGGATCCTCAATATTGCGGCTGCTATAATGAATTTTACCTGAATTGATTGATACTTTCTTTAATAATGATGTGCCAATTCTGTTACCATTCAGTAAACCTAGTGTGTTTGTTTATTTCTGTTAAACAAATAATCATGTCATAAAAATGAACACCGTCGAATCTTTTCTCCATTTTGGATCCCCTGGAGGGGGAAGAATGTCCTTGAGTTGGAACCTAGGCTGTAAGGATAGCTGTTTATGATGTTGATGGGATTATTTTGTTCTCCGCATGGTTCATCATCTTCCAGACTCCCTTCCCTGTAGGAATTCCCTTGGCAGCAGGCTGCTACAGGTGCCTGGAGTCGGATTTCTGTCAGTAAGGTTCATAGCATGCTGGTAACTATGAAGTGTTGATTAAAGCCCCTGTGTCTTCCCATAGCTTATGGTAGGTATGTACGTCGCTATTGAAAGGCTTTGGACTTCCAGCAGCGGCAGGAAATAATAGTGAATGGATGTGTCCAAAAGACCTGATCCTCTGAGTAACTGTCTATTTTGGGTGTATTTTTAAAAAATATTTGAAAATATGATAACACAGGGTCTTTAATGCGCACTCTTTTGTTTTTGGCTTAGAAAATTCATCTCAATGTGGAGAAAAGAAAGCACAGTACAGAAAGTCAAATGAGGTCTAGCCTTGTTGTGTTATTATTGGGGCCAAACCTTCTTTGCTAAGCATGGGAAACTGGGTTGGGAGCTTCCTTTTAAAAATCTAAAGCCTTTGGGGCAGCACCGTGGGTCAGTGGGTAGCACTGCTGCCTCACAGTACCAGGGTCCCAGGTTCGATTCCAGCCTCGGGCAACTGTCTGTGTGGAGTTTGCACATTCTCCCCGTGTCTGTGTGCTTTTCTCTGGGTGCTCCGGTTTCCTCTCAGTCCAAAGATGTGTGGGTCAGGTGAATTGGACATGCTAAATTGCCCATCGTGTTAGGTGCATTAGTCAGAGGGAAATGGGTCTGGGTGGGTTATCTTTCGGAAGGTCGGTGTGGACTGATTGGGCTGAAGGCCTGTTTCCACGCTGTTCTAATCTAACTCGACTATCAAAGGTATCTTCTGTTTGCTCCCCTCAAAGGAAACCAAATACAAATCAAATACTGAGAGATTGTCTTTTAAAGCTGCCAAATAACATTGGATTGTGTGTGCAAGAGACATGTACTTTCCCTTCTCCTCTCCCCTAGTTGAAATGTAGGGAGCACTTGGCAGTATTTTTAGTTCTCTCCAAGACAACATTGCTGAATAGGAATTGGTTAGTACAGTCTACTAAACTGTATCTCACAGTTATCCTGTAGGCCGCTTGACGGCTGAGATCTGCATTTTGATAGGAGTGAACAAGTAGAAACTGAGGGTGTATGACATGAATCAGAGGACTGAAATTTTCTCCTCCGCCATCACCACAAGCAAAATTTAATGCAGGCACATTGTATCTGTGTGTGTGTGTGTTCGTGCAACTTCACTGCAACTGGATGCACCAGCAAAATAAATTGATGTATAAGAGCCTTTTGCGTTTTTCAAGGATTTCAGGAGCATTCCTGTGCCATTGTCAGAATTTTTTTTTTTAAAATTGGTCTTATGATGCTTATTTAACATAAATGGCTGCATTATTTTGATAATGAAACCTGGTGATTAATATACACCAGCGCGCGCTCTCTCTGACCCCAGCATGGTTTGACTTTTTCAAGCAAAGAAGCTTCTTTGACTGTATTAAGCACCTAGTTAAGCAGCCCTTTGGTCCTCTAAAGCTCATTTTTCATTTACCTTCAGTCATCTCAAAGATAAACTTTGGGGCAATTTCTGTTTCGTACATCTAATTAGAATTAAAGGGATCTAATTTAACCCAAATGGAAGAACCTTATTGTGTGAATTTGGTCAGCGATGCTATCGCGTTTCAAATTTGCACGAGTACTTTTGCGTATAGCACAATCAAGAAAATCTGTGATTTCTAAAACCTACTGTGAAATACTCGTGCTGATTTGATGAATGCAGTACACAGCATGTCCCTTTGTTTGCAACAGAAATACTCCTTACAAGGGCTCCTGGGGTGAAAAATTTGAGAGTTTAGATTTTACTTATGGCAATTTTTTTTTGTCTCTTTGGGTTTCTGAAACTTTGCTCAAACTTTGCAGAGGGTAAATATTTGAGGAATGCCCAAATGGATAGGAAGTGTTGTGTTTGATCTGTTGGTATCTAATTGCATCTGTCGTCTCACAAGCCAAACTCTGCCATAAAGTTAGATTGAATTTGCCAAGATCATCACAAACTGAATAATCACCTTCGACATTTCAAATCTTGAACTTCAGT
Source organism: Hemiscyllium ocellatum (assembly GCF_020745735.1). Lineage (NCBI taxonomy): Eukaryota > Metazoa > Chordata > Chondrichthyes > Orectolobiformes > Hemiscylliidae > Hemiscyllium > Hemiscyllium ocellatum. The sequence continues at coordinate 13,456,801 of NC_083445.1, read as the reverse complement.
TTTTTAAACTAAATGAACATTCCCACAGTCTGTCTTGTGCTCTTTCATTGGCCAGTTACATTGGCCCTAGATCTAAATGTTGCTATTTCCTATAACCAACTAACTTGCTCAAAAACCTTTTTTAAAAGAAAAATTGCATGTATTTTATAAATTTCTCTCCAATGTTAGCCTTTTGTTCAAAACCAACAGGGAGATACTAGACCTTGGAGTTAGAGGGGGCTAATAAGTTTTCTGCTCCTAGTTACTCTTCAGTGGACCCCCTCCCCACTCACCAAACTATTTGGAAATGATTGCCAATGAGAATAGTCTCACTATCAGGCCTTCTTTCTCTATGCACTGTGGTTAAATAATCTGTAAACACTCTCTCTCAGTCTGTCAATAATGATGCTTGAGCAAGGTAGCACGGCACTAATTCCTGTGGAACTAAATCTAAGCAGAAGGCCATTTTCAGGAGAAAAGCGAGAATTGGCAACAAGATATTTTTCAAAAAAAAGTTTAGATTTATGCCAACTGTTCTTCATATTGTTAGCTCCTAAATTTAGCTTTATGCTACTTAGGGATTTGAGTGCTCAGTGTGGAGGATCGAAATCATATGCCAGATATCAACTAATAGCACAGCCCTATCAGGGATTTAGATTTTAAATTTATCTGAAGGGGATAATGAAAAGAAATGTGTATCACTGGCCCCTTTTCTCCATGTACTCCCCTGAGTGGCCATATTTTCTAACTTTGCTTCTTTGGTTGCTTTCAGTTCTGGGTGTATAGGTTTGAATGGGATAACCTATTTAGTTGAGTGATTTGTTGACCCATCTAAGAGCCCAACCAAAGTGAGTGGGTAGCAAACAGCAGACTGCCCCATGGAGAAACACTAGCTTGGAAATCCAGCAGCTCCACTGCTTGAGCATCCAGCTAGCTTTCTGAAACCCAGGAGCATCTGAGAGAGGATTTGATTTAAAATTTGGATTTGGGCATTAGTACAGGAAAGATTTGAGTGATCATTTATAATGTAAGGTTTTTTTAACATGTGTAATTGTATTTATGACTGTCTTTTTGTTCTGTTCTGTTTTGTTAGGGTCTTCAAGCGGTGGACAGGGTGGAGTGATTGCCAGTAGCAGCCACTATCCAATCAACAGTCAGTTTACCATTGGCGGTGCTGCCATCTCCATGGCTTCTCCAATGTCCATAAGCACCAACACAATGCACTATGGGAGCTAAGAATTCATGATACCGCCTCCGACTTTTTGAACTGACACTTTCGAGAGGATAAAAACCAAATCCAGATTCAGTTCCCTCTCCAAAAAACCCAATCTCTATGAATTGTCCAAATTCATTGTCCATGGATTTAGTTCAGCCTGAGGGTGGGGGTGTGTGTGCGTTTGTGTGTGCGTGTGCGTGTGTGTGTGTGTGTGTGCGCGTGCGAGCTTTGTTTTTGCCATTGGGAATGACAACATACAAATTATTTGATACCAGACTTGTAAAGTTTTATATAACAAAAATGGGGGTGGGAAAATAAATGCTGTTTTGGTCCTGCGATTAGACTGCGTAGTTCATAAATTTTCTCATCAGTTTGATGTCGGAACGCTGCAATTAACATATCTTTTAAAACAGACATGTCCAGTATGTTGGGACAGATAGCTGATAGGAGTTATCCATTACCTGATTTACCTCTGACTTTTCCTTCTCTGATGTCCCTAGCCCCCCTCACCCAACTTCCCAACCCAACTTAAATAATCTGGTTACTTGAAGATCTTGGGTTAATGGAGACTGTTAGTTGAAAGTTTCAAAAGTGACAAATATCGGCTGTAAACGTAATAAATATTACAAATGTTTTTGATAATTAAGACATTTTATCATTTAAGGTTTTCTTTCTATAAGGCAATTTCTTTTAAGTGTGGGTAGACTGCATGAAAAATGTTTTTCCCCAACTCCTTTTGAAACCTACAGTGATTGGAAAGTTTCCAGGCTCATCTCATGGAGGAAGTGTTTCTCAGGGCTGATACGAACTGAGTAGCTGTAGGAAAGGAGCAGGTATCTGAACATTGTTGAGTTCTTTCTTGGCACCTGTCTGATTTGCTTCTGTGTGTCTTACTTCCATTTTGACCGTTTTGCAGCATCTCCACAAAGCCAGAAGCATGAACCTGTTTGAACTAGTGCTGTTTTTGGAGTAGCTGAAAGTTGCACAGCTCAACAATGCCAAGAGCAACCAAGCGCTAGCCAGCTCTTGATCCAAACCAATGTATTAATGCTTTTTAGCTTTAGGACTGTTTAGATTAAAGAGGGAATGATTAACAGTCCTACATCATTTGTCTTTCTGTATCCAATTGTTTGATTTCTCTGTTCTACCTTTATGCTGCCATTTTTGTTGTGATTTCAGCTTTGAGTTGAAACTGCAATGCTAGTTAGTTGAGCAACCTTTACCACTGTTCATGCTGCTGCTCTTGGAATGGCAGGCACCGTACACATACTCTCAAAACTGATCCGACTACCTTAGTGCAAGTATATGTGTATATTGGATATCACCTCCATATCCAAAAAGGAGTGCTGCAGATTTGGTGGTAGATGTATTCACTAGCAACAGATCATTGTGGTTAGGGTATGGGATTTTGTACTTCACACTCCAGATAAACTAAGTTATATTTGCCCACACCTTTCTATGATTAACTTCCAAATCTATAGATTGACGGTAATGAAAACTTCCACTTTTCTATCAGCTCTTAGAGGGAACCAGACTGTTTTTCCAGTATTTTCTGATTGTTACAATGTATATTTCTATTGAAATAGTTATATTATTACTGGCAGCAATCTCTGATAGAAGGAAGAATTTCTTTAAACTGAGGATTGACTGTAGAACCTAGCTGTCTTGTCATACAAGATGTTTTTCTTTGAAGAGAGGATTCAAATCAGCCAAATTCTTTGCTTTCCAATATCTTGGACCCAAACTCTGATGAGTTTGTTGACTGCCTTCATTTTTCAGATGTCGATTAATGCTAATGCTTTGTTCAGGAGATGGAGAGGTTGTATTGATTTTCTTGAAGCACTCAAGCATTTGTAAATTTGGCGGACAGTTTCTGGTTCAGGCAAATTTTTATTTCATATGGTGAGTTGAAGTATTGAGGATTAGTAGATTCGGAATGAACGGGTCAGCTATACCTATAGAAGAAAGACACCTTCTGCAATTGATCGTTGTCTTGAGTCATTGCTGAGGCTTTAAATATAAGGTTTGATGGTGCATTTGTTAGTTTTACCTGCGTCTCTGGTACAGGTCTAGCATAGCAATTAGTACGAGCTCTTTGGAAACCTATGGGTGAGGGTTGTGGCGGAGAGGTGTTAGTTGTGCTGTTGTGCAAGTGGGTATACTTGTACTCCAGATAGAATTATCTATTGCTTTGTGCACAAAAGCTGATGGCACATTTGGCCCATTTAGTAAAGCTTTGTGGGTGCCTATTGAAATTCCAGTTCTTTGTTGTGGCATTGAGAGTTCCATTGTTCACAGGTGGCTGGTTACATTCTCATTTGCATAATAATTTCTGGGACAATGGGTCTCATTTAAACTGAACTTTTCATTGAATCAGGAGGTGGATACCCACAGCATTATGTCAATGACCCTGGATCCCAAACTAATTATTAGATGGTAACTTTTAACAAATTAATATCTACAGTGTTGTTAGTCACAGGTCACTTATGCTGTTGCAGTAGCTCCAAGGCAGTGATTATTCTGCAGAATTGTCTATCAAGGAAGCGTTTTGGACAAAGTCTAGTCATAATTTATTGCGAATATTCTTTTTAGATTTGTTTTATTTTTGGAGTAGAAAACTGTTAGTTGCTTCCAGCCTGGAGGAAAAATCTTTGTCTCATTGGACATAAGACCATAAGACATAGGAGTGGAAGTAAGCCATTCGGCCCATCAAGTCCACTCCGCCATTCAAACATGGCTGATGGGCATGATCCTAAGTAACTCTCTGCTTTGCTGGCGATGATTTTAAAGACTTTAAAGAAAGGTCCTATGACTCAGAAGTGAACCCCTTTAATAATCCCCGTCCTTGCTACCATATCCATGGCTATTTTGCTCACAATGGCTTTGGGGTGGTTGCCTGAGACTGGCTATTGATGTGTTTTAACTGTTGGCACACGAGCTGCAAAAGGTTTAAGTTTTCTGCTATTCCTCAATCTCCTGGTAAGGGTGTCTTGTTTCAGAAGAGCTGTTAATTCAATTTGATTTTAACATTGGTTGACAAACAGTACAAATGAAAGAGTCCAGCATAGTGATTGTTTGTTCTCTGATCTCTTCCCCACCAGTCACTATTGTCCCAGTGACTCTCTTTTTTTTTTACTCCATTCCCCAAAAAGTACTAAATTGTGAACCATACCTCCCAAAAGGTATCCCGTTTGTACAAGTTGTATGACACCTTCTGCCTTCCTGTCCAGTCAGAAATAAATCTGGATTCATAAGTGATCACTTTCACTCTGAACCTTTCCACATAGCTTTGAGAGCTGAGCATTGGGATTTTTGGCAACTACTGACTGAGCACAGCCATTTGGGCATCAAGAGGAGTCTGAGAAAAGTGAATGGTGCCTCAGCTAATGCACCAGTATAATCCATCCATGACTAGTGGATAAGGCACCCGTGATTTCTCCCTGCCCAACCTGTCAAAACCCATACCCATTGTTTCGGTCGTAAACAGTGACCTGATCTTGTATGGGTCTATAGAGTGTGTGTGTGTGTGTATATATATTTTTATATATAGACCAGTCGCATGTACACAATGTTCAGATCAGTCTATTGATTGGTAAATATTTTAATACATCAATAGGTTTATGTGGCTCTGGAAATTGGTTGATACGTCCTAAAGTCAAGGGATTATTTTTGGGGTTGAGACTTTGTCCTGTGATTTAGCTTAACTTAGCTTGGCTTGTCTGGAGTGACTTCCATACAACCAGGGTTTGGGCTACTTGCTTAATATTTCTGTTGAAACCACACACCTCAGCTTTGCCTATATGTTTTCTTGATCTGGACATCAAAAAGTATCATTGTTCCCCTTTTTCTTGTGATGGGTCAAACTAGTATTAGTCTATTAATCACTATCAGATTGTTTGTTTCTTTTTTAAGCTTTTAACCCATGCCAATGGGAACAGAAAATATGGATATATAACATTTCGGGCTTTTCAGAATATAAATAAGACATTGGCACCCATTAGGATCCACAAAGCTCTGCTCAATATATAGAGAATGCTTCTTAAGTGCTGGTTAGGTATTGGAGTTTTACACTGTGGAACTCTTAAGTTATATAGGCATGAATGAGTCATTGACTGTGCACAGCTGAAGGAACACTTGCAGTGTATTGTCAGGTTTATTAGAGTGAATGATCGCTGAATCTTGGTGCAGTGTGCACCACCTATAATTCTACAAGGTGTGTGAACTTTGCGCCATAATCCTGTGTCAGTGTGATCCCTAATTGAGTATTACAAAGCAGGCATGATTTCAACATTAGCCTCAACCATCTCAATTAGGCTGTTTTTGTAGAATATTTCTACAGTAAAAAGGATTTTAAAAAAATTTAGAATGGGTAAGGGTTTAATGTGATAAATTATCACAGCGATGGCTGACAGCAAGGATAATTGATCTGCGATTAGCTGGGCAGGGGGCACAGTAACTGGTAAAACTTGAATGGAACAGTTCAGAGTTACTAATGTGGATCCCATTTGAAAGTTTGGGATTCCCCTTTTAATTGGACCTATTTTTGTAATCCCTGCAGCTCGAGTTGTGTTGAAGTGAGTTGTGAACAAAGAATTTTGGAGAGATGTCACTCATCTGATGAATTAAACTCTGGTGGGTCTGCCCTTGTAAATGTTTTCCCTGTACAATTTGTACAAAGCATTGGGCTGAATTTTTATTCTGCTTTTGGGCTTTTTAAAATCATCTCCTACTTTACAAATGAGGCTTGTTATTGACCCTGAACTATTCTTGTTAATCCATTTACAGCTATCCTGATCCAAACCTTGCTAGAGGGTTTTACCAACATGTAGTTTAGTGTTTTAGTATAATCTAGAAATGTTTCTGTAGTCTGGCTAGACCTTTATTCATCTGTGTTGTGTGTAGATTTTATTACAGCGACATGAGATTGTTAGACCATATTAGAAAATCATCCTGTAATACATGAATTATCAAATAAAACACTAATATTAGATGGTTTTGAGTGATCTTTAATTTATTTTCTTCTTCCTTGCAAAGTCCAGATGGGAGAATGCAGTTTCCTTGTGTGATGTGCTTCTCTAGCTATTGTTGTTGATCAATGGGCTACAAACCAGGATTGCTTGTACTCTGCATTTTCCAAGAGTTGACTAATTTGCAACCTCTAGTGCAGCATCGTACTACAGTATCATCCCATTGAGATTAGTAATGTAACATTAACTTGCCATTTAAAACTTGTGAACTGACTATCCCAAAACTTAGATCTACAACTGATGGAGAGCCCACTTATGCAGTAAGCCATGTAATGCTTGGCTTAACAGTGAGAACTGTTGTAGGCTCAGATTAGTGCTCAGCCATAGCCCCAGAAGAAAAAGATGTTTTGCTCCAATTTTCTTCTGCTGTAAGGTGCAACTTGGGTGAAGATCACCCATGCCTTGCTGTGATAACCCTCGCTTATCATAAACATTCACTACATAGCCCCACCCATTTTGTTACCACTTGGAAATATACATAATGAATTAGTGCCTGGTAAACTTAGCAATTGTGTACTTTCTTCAATTGTATTAACTCTGTAAAAATCCAGTTCAGTTGGTCCAATTTAAAAAGTCAATCAGCAAGTGCGGAGATTTTTCAGAAGCCTTTTAGTCAACTTGGTGAACTTTATTGGTCTATTCTGACTGTGTCTGATTTGAAGTTTGACTCTCATTTCAGCGAGTCAGGTTCAACAACTCTACAACCCCTTTCTCATGGCCACGCTAGAGAAACTAGTGCACCAGCTGTCCCTGTTCCCAGATACTGCACTACATTATTGTAAACTCAACCCCAGAGATTTGAGTTCAAATCCCATGTTGTGAAAACTCACTTAACAATGTTACAGCCCATGAATTATTTAGTATAAGATCTTCAGTGCTCTCTGGTGTTGTCTTGATTTGTCCTGAAATAGCAAAGGCAGCAACCCATTACCATTTCAATGAAGGTAGCAAAAATGTTACATTCTGTAGCCATTATTCTAGAAATCCATATTTGTTACTTGTGGGAATAAAACTTGTGATATTAATTTGAAAACTTAAGATTTTTATTTTCAAATTTCTAAGTATCCATATTTAGTCATCATCAACTGGTATGCAGGATGGAATCAGGAAATTACCTCTAAGATGTTGTATAGCAGCATTTCACGAATGTTTTCCTGTTGTGATTCCGTTTATTGGGGCTTGAGAATTGTCGTCTCAGATGTAAGAAGACAGGTTGTTGGTTGATGGGAAATGTTCATCCTGGAGTTAAAAATCTCACAACACCAGGTTATGTTCCAACAAGTTTATTTGGAAGCACTAGCTATCAGCAGTGCTCTTCAGGTGGTTGTGGAACATAAGATCATAGCAAAAGTTTACTGTGTGATGTAATTATATATTGAAAAAAGACCTGGATTGCTTAACTCTCATCTTTTAGAATGGAGTTTTATCCTGGAGTTCAGTTACTGGTGGTGTACCACAAGAATCTGTTTTGGGGCCAGTGCTATTTATCATGGTTATAAATAACCTGGCTGTAGGTGTAGAAGGATGGGTTAGTAAATTTGTGGACAACACTAAAGTTAGTGGAATTGTGGACAGTGTGGAAGGATGCTGCAGGTTACAGAGAGACTTTGAAAACCTGCAGAGCTGGGCTGAGGGGTGGCAAATGGAATTTCATGTGGAAAAGTGTGAGGTGATTCACTTTGGAAGGAGTAACAGGAATACAGAGTACTGGGCTAATGTTAAGATTCTTGGTAGTGTGGATGAGCAGAGAGATATGTATCTATGTGCATAGATTCCTGAAAGTTCCACCCAGGTTGATAGGGTTGTTAAGAAGGCATATGGTGTGTGAGCTTTTATTGGTAGACGGATTGAGTTTCAGAGCCATGAGGTCATGTTGCAGCTGTACAAAACTCTAGTGCAGCCGCACTTGGAGTGCTACGTACAGTTCTGGTTGCCATATTATAGGAAGGATGTGGAAGCATTGGAAAGGGTGCAAAGGAGATTTACCAGGATGTTGCCTGGTATGGAGGGAAGGTCTTATGAGGAAAGATTTGAGAGTCTTGAGGCTCTTTTCATTAGAAAGAAGGTGGTTAAGAGATGACTTAATAGAGGCATACATGATGGGATGGACAGTGAGAGCATTTTTCCTCTGGTGATGGCTAGCATGAGGGGACATAGCTGAAAATTGAGGTGTAATAGGTATAGGACAGATGTCAGAGGTATGTACCTTACTCAGTAGTAAGGGTGTGGTGTGGAATGCCCTGCCTGCAACAGTAGTGGACTTGCCAATTTTAAAGGCATTTAAATTGTCATTGGATAAACATATGGATGATCATGGAATAGTATAGGATAGATGGGCTTTAGATTGGTTTCACAGGTCGGTGCAACATCGAGGGCTGAAGGGCCTGTACTGTGCTGTAATGTTCTATAAGTTAATGTTATTGGGGCAGAATTGAGCCATTCCACCCATCTGCTGCACATACAATCCTCACCCTATTTTCTTGCCTTCTATCCATATCCCTCAATCTGTTACCAATTAAAAATCTAGCAGGTGAAATTGAGGACTGCACATACTGGAGTCGAGTGTGTGGTGCTGGAAAAGCACAGCAGGTCAGGCAGCATCCGAGGAGCATGAAAATCAACATTTCTGGCAAAAGTCCTTCAACAGGAATGAAGATGGGACCATAGTGGATGGAGCGATAAATGGTAGGGCTGGGGGAAAGTAGCTGAGTTCAATAGGTGGATGGAGGTGAGTGTAAAAGTGATAGGTCGGAGGGAAGGAAGATGGACAGGTCATGAGGGCAGTGTTGAGCTGGAAGGTTGGAACTGGGATAGGGTTGGGGGAGGGGAAATGAAACTGGTGAAATCCACATTGATGCCATGGGGTTGGAATGTCCTGAGGCAGAAGATGAAGCGTTCTTCCTCCAGACGTATGGTGGTAAGGGAGTGGCCATGGAGGAGGCCCAGGACCTGCAAGTTGTAAGTGGAGTTGAAGTGTTTGACCATAGGGTGGTGGGGTTGGTTGGCGTGAGTGTCCCAGAGATGTTCTCTGATGCACTCTGCGGGTAGGCATCCTGCCTCCCCAGTGTAGAGGTGACCACAGCGGGAGCAACAGATACCGTAAATGGCATATGTGGAAATGCAGGTGAAACTTTGAATGTGGAAGGCTCCTTTGAGTGTCCCAGAGATGTGGGCACAGGTTTTGCAATTTCTGTGGTGGCGGGGGAAGATGCTGGGAGGGAAGGGTGTGGACCTGATGAGGTAGTCACAGAGGGAATGGTCTTTACGGAAAGCAGATTGGGGTGGAGCAGGATATTTATCTCTGGTGGCATCCCTTTGTAGGTGGTGGAAATGGTGGAGGATGAGGCGATGTATATAGAGGTTGGTGGGGTGGAAGGTGAGGACCAGGGTGTTCTGTCCTTGTTTCTGGGTGCAGAGGTGGAGAAATTTAGAATAAAGGATAGCACTTTTGCAGGAGGCAGAGTGGGAGGAGGCGTAATCCAGGTAGCTGTGGGAGTCGGTGGGAAATGTCAGTGTTGAGTCAGTCACCATTGATGGAGATAGGGGAGGGAGGTGTCAGAGATGGTCCAAGTGAATTTAAGGTCAGGGTGGAATATGTTGGAGAAGTTGATGAACTGTTCAACCGCCTTGTGGGAGCATGAGGTGGCGCTGATGCAGTCATCAATGTCGCAGAGGAAAAGGTGGGGAGTGGTACCAGTGTAACTGTGGAAGTTAGATTGTTCCACGTAACTGACCAGAGACAGGCATAGTTGGGGCCAGTGCGGGTGCTAGCCCTTTTGTCTGGAGGAAGTGGGAGGATTCAAAGGAGAAATTGTTGAGTGCGAGGACAAGTTCAGCGAAATGAATGCATGTCTGTGGAAGGGATGGGGATATCTGGAGAGGAAGAAATGGAGGACTCGGAAGTCCTGGTCATGGCGGCTGAAGGTGTAGAGGATCTGGATGTCCAGAGTGAAGATGAGGCGTTGGAGTCCAGGGAAGCGGAAGTCTTGGAGGAGGTGGAGGTAATTGGTGGTGTCCTGAATGTATGTGGGAAATTCCTGAACTGGGGGGGATAGGACAGTATTGAGGTACATGGAGACAAATTCTGTGGGCCAGGAGCAGGCTGAGACAATAGATCAGTTGAGGTAGTCAGGCTTCTGGATCTTGGATAGGAGGTAGAACCGGGCACTGCGGTGTTCCCGAGCCAAGAGGTTGGAAGCTGTGGATGGGCGATCCCCTGAGATTTTCCAGACCACACTCTCTACTCCAGTTAAAAATCTAACTCATCCTTAAATTAACTCACTGTTTTACACACTTTTTTGGGGTAGAGAATTCCACAGATTCACGTAAGATAGGTTCTGCAAATTCAAAAGAGAGTTGAGGAGAAAGTAAGTTGTTTGATTTTCTGGCTGTGGATAGCACTGATCTAGCCTTCATTACCTTACCCTTGGTTATTCAGAAAACAATGCCTGAAACATCGATTCTCCTGTTTCTCAGCTGCTGCCTGGCCTGCTGTGCTTTTCCAGCACTACACATTCAACTCTGATCTGCAGACCTCTCTTTCTCCTTCCTATATCTGCATTTTGTTTTGTCTCTAACGCATTTTGAGGATGGCAGACTTTCAAGCAAAACGGTGAGAATGGTTCTTGATAAACAGGTCCTAGTGCAGCTGGGGTTTTGGTACAAACACCTTATCTACTTAGTGAGACACAAGCACTGCTGTTCGTTGCTCATCACCTTAAACTCAGTGAGTATGGAGGTAATCGCTTCAGAGTGGGGATCTGAATCTGCTAAATAATTGAATTGCCTGGAGGTTGATTCTGTTATTGGGACTTGTTCTGAGGAAAGCTCACTGGACCTGAAACCTGAACTCTGATTTCTCTCCAAAGATGCTGCCAGATCTGCTGAGGTTTTTTCCAGCGATTTGTTTTTGTTTGATTAAATACTTCTGCCCTAGCCACGGTGGCCGAACCAAGCTCTTCCATCTAATTTTCGGTATATTTTCCCACGTTGATGGCTGATGACTGCTCAGTCACATCAGAGAAATTTCAAAACATGAACTGGCCTCAAACTTTCTAATCGACCTGCTCAAAGACGTCATTACCCACACCCTCTGGAAGAGGTGGGGTTTTAATTTGGGACTCCTGGTCCAGGGGTGTGGGTACAACCCCTGCGCCACGAGACGGTAGAATAAGGATGTAACAAAGAAGCCGCTTTCAACCTCACTATTCTCTGCCGATAGTTCTCGGTAGCAACTTCCCCTTTAACTAAGTCTGCACATGCGCACTATCGTGGACGGGTTCGTGCAGCTGAGAACTCAGTCCGACGGGAAAACCGTTTAAAGTTGCATTCGTTTACTGGCGATAAATTGATTGAATACTGGTCGGCCTCTGATCATGATCACTGTTTATAAAAACGCAGAGATGTCCTCAGTGTGCCGTTGACCTTTGACTTCTCTTCCTTTTTCTGCTTTTTGGGATCGGGTCCGATGCTGCGTGGCGGAACCTTCCTTTCCTGCCGTGGTTCCCGGGAGAGCCCTGAATCAGGAACACAGTCAAGATGGCGGCGCTGTGGCGATGGTTCCGCTCTTCGGCTCCTGCGGCAGCACCGGGACTTTGGAGTCGAGTCCGAAATAATAAAATAGGTAAAACCTCCCTCGGTCCAGACCGGTTAGAGAATAACCGCTATTCACCACAAAACCCTTGTCAAACGGAACAGGATATTCGGTCCAACTCGTCCATGCCGACCACATTATCCCAACCCAATCTAGTCCCACCTGCCAGCACCGGCCCATATCCCTCCAAACCCTTCTTATTCATATACCCATCTAAATGCTTTAAATGTTGTAATTGTACCAGACCCCACCACTTCTTCTGGCAGCTCATTCCATACCCGTACCACCCTCTGAGTGAAAATGTTGGCCCACAGGTCCCTTTTAAATATTTCCCCTCTCACATTAAACCTATGCCATCTGATCCTGGACTCCCCTTCCCTCAGGAATAGAGCTTGGCTATTCACTCTCTCCATGCCCCTCATGATTTTATAAATCTCTATAAGGTTTATAATCCTCAGCCTCCGATGCTCTAGAGAATACAGCCCCAGCCTATTCAGCTTCTCCCTATAACTCAACCCCTTTAACCCTAGAGACATCTTGTAAATGTTTTCTGAACCCTTTCAAGTTTCACAACAACCTTCCTATAGCAGGAAGACCAGAATTGCGCACAATGTTCCAAAAGTGGACTAACCAATGTCCAATATAGGCAACATGGCCTTTCAACTCCTCTACTCAATGCACTGACCAATAAAGGCAAGCATCCCAAACATCATCTTCACTACCCTATCTACTTACTACTCTACTTTTAAGGAATTATGGATCTGCATTCTAAAGTCAAATCTACCACCTTAATCCTCTTTGTTCCTTTGTCCCTCATCTGTTTGTCCTCCTGCTCAGTAGAGTTGCACATTCTCACCTCTCTTTAGAAATTTCTTCTGAATTTCCTATTGGATATCAGGGTTTACACTGTCTCATTCTGCTGTTCACAGGATGAAACATCATCCACTCCATCAAAACCTTCCATCATCTTTAACTCAAACCTCAGCCTTTTCTTTCAAAAGCCCATTCATGTTTTCTTAGTAGTTATAGCGTCACAGATCTGGTAAAACTTATAAAAACAAATGAACATTCATCAATTATAAGTCTTTATTTTAATAATACACAGCCAGAACTGTAATTTTGAGAGTAGTCCAATCTAGAATAGAGAAAACAGAAACCCTGGAAGTATGGAGTAGTTCAGTTAAAATGTGAAAAGAGTGATTTAACATTTATGAGCTAATGACTTGTCCAAACATTGATGCTGTTTCAAAAAAACTGGAAGACTGCATATCCTGGAGATCAGAAACAAAAACAGAAATTGCTGGAAAAACTGAACAGGTCTGGCAGCATCTTTGGAGAGAAACCAGCGTTAATGGTTTGAGTCCAGTGATGTTCTTCAGAAGTTGATTAATTCTATTTCTCTCTTCACAGATGCTGCCAGATTTGTTACTTAACTCAATGTAACTTGTTAGATTAGATTCCCTAAAGTGAGAAAACAGGCCATTTGCAACAAGTCCACACCAACCCTCTGAAGAGTAATCCAACCAGACCCATTTCTTGACATTTACCTCTGACTAACGAACGTAACACAATGGGCAATTTAGCATGGTCAATTCACCCGACCTGCACATCTTTGGACTGTGGGAGGAAACTGGAGCACCCAGAGGAAACCCAAGCAGACACAGGGAGAATGTGCAAACTCCACACAGATAGTCGCCTGAGGCGGGAATCCAACCCGGGTCTCTGGTGCTGTGAGGCAGCAGTGCTAACCACTGAGCCACTATGCCATCATGTTAAGTTTGCCTCCATACTTGCTGAGTCTATCGCTTCATTTGGGGATCTGAATTTGCTAAATAAATGAATTGGCTGGAGGATGATTGTGTGTGTTATTGAGACTTGTTCTGAGGAAAGTCACTGGACCTGAAACATTAACTCTGATTTCTCTCCAAAGATGCTGCCAGAACCTGAATGTTTTTAGCAATCTAAAATAAAACAGAAATTGCTGGAAAAACTGAGCAGGTCTGACAGCATCTGTGAAGAGAAAATTAGAATTAATTAAATTTCTGACGAGCATCACTGGACTCAATATTAATTCTGATTTCCCTTCAGAGTCCAGTGATGTTCTTCAGAAATTTATTAGTTCTAATTCTCTCTTCACAGATGCTGCCAAACTTGTTATTTTTCCAGCATTTTGTTTTTATTTTAGATTTTCAGCATCCACAGTACTTACTCATTATGAACCTAACCAAGGTTCAATTCAAATTTAGCATAATCTCTCCAACTTTTAATTCAGATCCTCAAGATATGAAACCCAGTGTTCGTTTTATTTTTCTTAAAGGCCTCATTGATCCGCATTATACCTTTAGTGATTTGTGTATTTATACTTCCAGATATTTTGACTCCTTTGTTTCGGATGTAGGGTCTTCTTGTCCAAATAATATGAGACTTCCTTATTTTTCTTTCTTGTTTCATTTTGATTGAAGTCCATTTACCAACAATAAGCTTGCTTTTCAAATATATTAAAATTTACTTTTAATTTGTTGTAGATATCCCCTATATTAACTAGCCTTCCCAATGTGGCATCTGTTGTAAACTGAGAAATTGAATTCTAATTCCAACGTCTGGACCGTTGATATAAACTGTTCATAGCAATAGTCGTCCCGGACCTGATCATTGTGGGACACCACTTCTACCTTCTGCCTTTTAGCAGAAATAGGGTAGTTGGCACTTTGGTCAAAATGAATGGCAGAACAGGACCATTACTCATCTAATCATGGCCTCAACTCTACTTTCCTAACAACATAACTCCCAAACCCCTTAAATATCAAACATTAATCTAACTCAACCTTGAATACACTCAGTTTGGATAAAGAATTGTAAAAATTGACACTCCTCTGAGAAGAAATTCCTCCTATCTCAGTCTTAACTGACAGACCCATTCTCAAGCAGCGTCCCTTAGTTTTAGAATCCCTAGCAAAGCAAAACATCTCCTCATCATCCATCCTATCAACTATTCCCTTCACAATCTTGTATGTTTCGATCAGTCCATTTGCCCCTGATCTTACCAGCCCATCTATATATTCCTGTAACTTTCTTCCTCACTACCAGCATTCCAAAGTTTGTGTCATCCCAATTCTGTAAGGTAGTCAGTGTCTAACCCATTGTTTCATGAATTTTAAGAGTTGGGGAAGTTGTGGATGAACTGAGACAAGAATAGACACTTCCATTTCACATGCTAATTTGTTCTGTTGCAGGTGTCTGGACACGGAGTCTTCTTAATGATTACAAAGAGGCCTGTAAAGAGATTGTTGTGAGCGCCAGAGATCACCCAGGAAAAGCTGCCTTTTACTGTACACTCCTCACAGGGGCATGTGTTTGTGGATACAAAAACCCATGTGACAAATCCTTTCAGGCAACTCTGTTGGAAGCATCAAACCAGCTTTTAGTCTTGTCACCTTGGGTCCGGAACAGTCGGTCAGACCGGCACATCCAGAATCTAGTGACAGTCAAAAACCAGGGCCGACTCCGGCATCAGAACCTGCTCCTCTTCTCTCTCGTGTATGCAGCACCCTATGATGCAAAGACCAGTTTATACAATGCACAATGTGAATATTTGAAACCACAGTGGTCAGATTTTCCAGGCAGAGTTTTGGACATTGGGTTTTTTGGCAAATGGTGGATCCTTAGTTCCAAAATGAGAGACTGGGACATCAATGATGAAGAGTTTGCTTATCTGCCTGTTGAACTGCAAACAGTTACATGGCAGAATCTTCATTCAACTGAGAATGAGAGACTGTTTGAATTAAAGTTCCAGCCCGTCATTCTTGGAGAAGAGGACTCACAGGAGGGGGGTGGAGGCTAACAAATACTGTGCACTGTGCCACTCTAGTTACAAAACATTTTTAAAATTAAGGATAAAAACTTAAGCTCATCACCTCACAGCTTTATCCTTCTCCTTGACTGGTTCACAACTTATAAAACTTTTTTGTGTTGTTATAAAAATGTAAATAAACTTAAATAAACACAATCCCAAGAATTATGCTGTCCTGATTTTCAATGTACCAGATTATAGTACTGGCTATAGTCAATGACAAGTATCCCAGTGGCAAGTTATATTGATACAGAATTACAAGCAGGACATTAGATGATATGCTCAATATACTTATCCAATGGGCTATCCATATGGTTTATGTAACCACTTCACCGTTTTGTCTTTCTTTCTCCTTTATACAGACTGGTATATGGAGTTAGGCCACAGATCAGCCATAATCTCATTGAATGGTGTACCATGCCTGTTTTACCATTGACTATCAAGTGATGCACTTACAGCCTCAGCAACAAATGCATAGCTTTTGAGGATAAAGGAACCTTGTCTTCTAGAAGTGGTGATGCAGCACTTTACTATATTCATGATCTGTACTGTAGAGTGACCTGAAATGCAGTATTACTCTATGCACATCAGGCATGAGTGAATGTGTGGTTGTTATTTGCAGTGGGAGGTCTCATGCCACAAAGTAGTGAATTCAAATAGTGATGGCAGAAATATAGAAACAGACTCTACCTTTTATATAATCACAGGCCAGTACAGCTAAGACCACCATCGAGTCTGGACGAGCCTTTTCAGAGTTGGGCCACTCGTCTGCTCTTTCCCTATACCTCTGTCATGAGTTCTCCTCCCATTATTTAAGGAATTTCATTTTGAAATTGGGTCTCTATCCCCACATTGACCAGCAGTACATTCCAATCCCAAACCTTCAAAGAAATTATGCAACATAGAACAATACAATTAATCTAATCTGCCTGCACATGGTCCATAATCCTTCATTCCCTGTCTGTTCACATGTCTGTCTAAATGCCTCTTAAACACATCACAACTGGTTCTTCTGCTGAGCTTGGAAAATTTGCACTTGTCATCAACCCTTTAACTATTGGAGACAGTTTCTCCATCTGTCTAAACTCTTCATTATCAATACCTTGATGATAATCTACTCTTTATCTGACAAACCCCATCTCAGTCTTAATAAAGCAAGTCAGGAAAAATTGTTCTCTCCAGCAAATGTGTCAGTAACCAGTGGTCATCAGTTTAGCTAGAGGAGAAATTAAGAAAATTCCTTTCATGCAGCAGGAACCCATTACCTGAAAGGCTGATAGCATAAGATTCCATTACACTTTTAAATTCCAATTTGTAATGGACTTGAAGAGAATGAATTTGAACAGTTAAAAGGGAAAAGCTAGGGTAAACAGTTAAATTTAAGGAATTACAAGAAGGGAACAGTTTATAATTTGGGTAGATTTTGAACGGATTAAAATTGGACTGATAAGATTTTAAGGGAATTTTTGTCAATAGAAAGAAATTATATCTGTTGGGTAGAGAGTCTGATAGCTTAAATTCAAAACAATAGGAGGTGATCTCATGAGCTCAAAGTTGAATAGAATGTTTCAACCAAATAGTAAATTCTTCACTTCAGCTACAAACTGTCATAGGATGACTGACTGAGTTACACCGACAACAGAGACAACCAAGAGAGGCACCGAGAGAGGGAGCCAGAATTATATTTAAAGCGGAATACAATTTTAAGTAACCTATAGAGATTATTCATTATAATTTTTGGGATTTCTTTAGGTATTTACATTTTTTTAATTGATAAGGAATATATTAGATTATTAATTGAAAGACAGCACATTTGCCAAAGATTTACATCTTGTATTCAATCAAGATAATCCATAAGAAAAGACAATGTAAAAGGAAAACAAGTTTTATACTATGTGAAAGGAGAATGCTGGTTGGCAAATGAACTCTGATTGGTGGAGGGATGCCTGGAAAATTCACAAGTTAGATAATGAATGACACAATGGTAATTAATATTCAGCAATATTCAAGTTCTGTACCACCAAATGAATATTCACAATAAAAGATTTCAGAATTAATAATTTGTTAATTTCTGTGTAATTTATTCACAGTCAGCCTTGACATCTTTCTGATTGTTGTATCTTAATGGTGTCATTCTTGTGATTAGCAGAGATTAAACTTCCCCATCAATCTCTGCCTCAAGCAGGTTACTGGATAGCATTCAGTGCCCAGTTGCAGCACTTTGATCCCCTTCTGAGATTAGTACAGACCAGTGTTCTCCAGCCAATATCTCTGTCTCAGGCTTGCTGCAGTGTTCCAGTGAAAGACAGCACCTTTTTCCACTTGGGAACCTTGCAGCCTTCAGGACTTAATACTGAGTTCAACAATTTTAGGACTTGAGCAACTTTCTCCTACCCCCAAACACCAGGCCTTGTCATCACATGGTCCACAATCACTCACAACCCATTACCAGGTACTAATAGTCTCCATTAGCAGCTATTCATTTTCCTAGGCTACTCTTTATCCTCTTCTTTGTCTGTCCAACTGTTTTTCTCTCTCTTTGGGCTCTACCTCCACCTATTGTTTACTCCCCTCTCCTGCATAAAACCGTTTTTTTTTCCCAGCTACCATCATTTCTGAAGGGTCACGGGACCTGAAATGTTAACTGATTTCTCTCCACAGGTGTTGTTAGACCTGCTGTGATTTTCCGGCAATTTCCTTTCTTGTCTCTACGCATTTCCCCCCTTATTCTGTACCAATGCTTCTTTTATGCCCTCCTTCATATCTCCTAAATGGTTAAACATCTAGCACCTCACATTTTATATTCCATCTCCCCTCCTCCAATTCCTCCATTCTTTAACCCTCCTTTCTCTCGACACTTTGAGATCCTCAGTTTTTAGATCAGAGTGATGCTGGAAAAGCACAGCAGGCCAGGTAGCATCCGAGGACAGGAAAATCGGCGTTTCGGGTGGATTTTCCTGCTCCTCGGATGCTGCCTGACCTGCTGGGCTTTTCCAGCACGACTCTGATCTAAACTCTGGTTTCCAGCATCTGCAGTCCTCACTTTTGCCACTTTGAGATCCTCAGCCTTGTACCCATGTCAGCTGTTTAAAAACTCTTACCTCCATCTCATCTTCCACCCGTGCCTCACATTAAACTTCCCCTCTCCCCATACCCTTTAAACAATCCCCCTTAAATGGCTACTATCGCTGCTCATGCTTTCCTCTCCCTGTGTCTGCATGGGTTTCCTCTGGGTGCTCCGGTTTCCTCCCACAGTCCAAAGATGTGCAGATTAGGTCATGCTAAATTACCCATAGTCTTAGGTGCATTAGTCAGGGGTAAATATGGGGAATGGATCTGGGTGGGTTACTCTTCAGAGGGTCGGTATGGACTACTTGGGCCCAAAGGGTCTGTTTCCACATTGTTGGGAATCTAATCTAATCTTATCCCTTCACCAAACCCATTTCTCCCTTTTCCTTCCCCCTCAGGCCAGCTTCCCATTCACGCTTTACCTTCTCCTAGTCGTCTTCCACTTCCCAACTTCGTTCTTTCATTCTCCTCTCCTCCTAATCATTCTCTTTCCTTTCCATTCCCTCCCTTCTCGATTTACCGCTCCTCCAGACTTTCCTTTCCCACCTCCCCCCACCCTCCCTTACCCTCTCACCCTTTCCCCCAACTCGTTTCTCTCCTTCACTCTTCACTCCATTTCAAATTCAAACCCTACACTTTGCCCCCTCCCTCTGTTCATTACTACCTTCCCCTAACACCTTCCACCCCAGCAACCAAGGATACATCGCATCATCGTTTGCCATTTCTGCCACTTACAAATGGACCCCAACACCAGAGATATATTTCCCTCCCCACCCCTATCTGCATTCTGTAAAGACCATTCCCCCTGTGACTCTCTTGTCAGGGTTCATGCGCCCCACCAACCTAACCTCTCCTCCCAGCACCTTCCCCGCCACCGAGTTCCTCATTTCCCTTCCCCGCCCTATCTCAGATCCAACCCTCCAGCTCAGCACCATCCTCATGACCTGTTCTACTTGTCCATCTTCTTTCCCACCTCTCTGCTCCACCCTCCTCTCTGACCTATCACCATTACCCCACCTTCACTATCTATCGCACTCTCAGCTACCTTCCCCCAGCACTATTCCTCCCATTTATCCCTACCCCTTGGCTCACAAACCTCATTCCTGATGAAGAGTTCATGCCTGAAACATAAATTCTCCTGATCCTCGGATACTGCCTGACCTGGTCTGCTTTTCCAGCATCACACCCTCAACCCTCTCCATTCTCTCTTCCTCCCTTTCCTCCCTCCTCCTCCTCCCTCCATCTTTCTCCATCCTACCTCTCCATCTTTCACCCACCCATTCTACTCCATCCTCCTACCTCCCTCTCGATCCTTCACATCCTCTTTCCTCCCCCCCCATACTTCCCCATTCTCCTCCCTCCCCCCATCCTTCCCCATCCTCCTCCCTCCCTCTCCATCCTTCCCCAGCCTGCTCCCACCCCCTCCATCCTTTCCCAGCCTCCTCCCGCCCCCTCCATCCTTCCCCATCCTCCTCCCTCCCCCTCCTCCTCCCTCACCCCTCCAACCTCCTCCCTCCACCCCATCCTCCTCCCTCCCCGTCCGTCCGTCCTCCCCCATTCTTCCTCATCCTCCTCCCTCCTACATCCTTCCCCATCCTTCTCCCTCCCCCATTCTTCCTCATCCTCCTCCCTCCCCCATTCTTTCTCATCCTCCTCCCTCCCCCATTCTTTCTCATCCTCCTCCCTCCCCCATTCTTTCTCATCCTCCTCCCTCCCCCATTCTTCCTCATCCTCCTCCCTCTCCCATCCTTCCCCATCCTCCTCCCTCCCCCATCCTCCTCCCTCACCCTCCATCCTTCCCCATCCTACTCCCTCCCATCCTTCCACATCCTCCTCCCTCCCCCATCCTCCTCCCTCCCCCATCCTTCCCCATCCTCCTCCCTCCCCCATTCTTTCTCATCCTCCTCCCTCCCCCATTCTTTCTCATCCTCCTCCCTCCCCCATTCTTTCTCATCCTCCTCCCTCCCCCATTCTTTCTCATCCTCCTCCCTCTCCCATCCTTCCCCATCCTCCTCCCTCTCCCATCCTTCCCCATCCTCCTCCCTCCCCCATCCTCCTCCCTCACCCTCCATCCTTCCCCATCCTACTCCCTCCCATCCTTCCCCATCCTCCTCCCTCCCCCATCCTTCCCCATCCTCCTCCCTCCCCCATCCTCCTCCCTCCCCCATCCTCCTCCCTCACCCTCCATCCTTCCCCATCCTCCTCCCTCACCCTCCATCCTTCCCCATCCTCCTCCCTCCCCCATCCATCCCCATCCTCCTCCCTCCCCCATCCTTCCCAATTCTACTCCCTCCCATCCTTCCCCATCCTCCTCCCTCCCCCATTCTTCCTCATCCTCCTCCCTCCCCCATCCTTCCCCACCCTCCTCCCTCACCCTCCATCCTTCCCAATTCTACTCCCTCCCATCCTTCCCCATCCTCCTCCCCCCCCCATCCTTCCCCATCCTCCTCCCTCCCCATCCTCCTCCCTCACCCTCCATTCTTCCCCATCCTCCTCCCTCACCCTCCATTCTTCCCAATCCTCCTCCCTCCCCCATTCTTCCTCATCCTCCTCCCTCCCCATTCTTCCCAATCCTCCTCCCTCCCCCATCCTTCCCCATCCTCCTCCCTCCCCATCCTTCTCCCTCACCCTCCATTCTTCCCCATCCTCCTCCCTCACCCTCCATTCTTCCTCATCCTCCTCCCTCTCCCATTCTTCCCCATCCTCCTCCCTCTCCCATTCTTCCCAATCCTCCTCCCTCCCCCATTCTTCCCCATCCTCCTCCCTCCCCCATCCTTCCACATCCTCCTCCCTCCCCCATCCTTCCACATCCTCCTCCCTCCCCCATCCTTCCACATCCTCCTCCCTCCCCCATCCTTCCACATCCTCCTCCCTCCCCCATCCTTCCACATCCTCCTCCCTTCCACATCCTCTGCGCTCCCCTCCATCCTTCACCATCCTCCTCCCTCTCCCTTCCATCCTCCCCACCCATCCTTCCTCCATTCTTCTCTATCCTCCCCCTCCATCCATCCTCCCTCCATCCTTCCCCATCCTCCTCCCTTCCCCATCTTCTGCCCTCCCCTCCATCCTTCACCATCTTCCTCCCTCTTCCCTCCATCGTCCCCCTCCATCCTTCCCCATCGTTCCCCCTCTTCCTCCCTCCATCCTTCCCCATCCCCCTCTCTACCCCATCCTTTTCCATCCTCTGCCCTCTCCCATCCTTCTCTATCCTCTGCCCTCCCCTCCATCCTTCACCATTCTCTCCTCTTCTCACTCCATCTTTCACCATCCTCCACCATCAACTTCTTCCCTCACCATCTATCCTTCTCCATCCCCCTCGATTCCACCTTCCTCCATCTTCCCCTCCTCCATTCACCTCCCTCACCCTCCATCAACCTCCTTCCCTACCTCCATCCTTCTACATCCTCCTCCCTCCCCCCTCTATCCCCCTGTGATCTCTTCCCCTCCCTCCATCTTCCACCCTTCTTCCATCCCCCTTTATTCTCCCCCCTCCATCCTTCTGTCCCCTCCATCCTTCCTCCCTCCCCTTCCATCCTTCTCCTCCTTCCTCCCTCCCATTTTTCCTCCATCCTCCCTCTGTCCCATTTTCCATCCATCCTCCCTCCATCTCATCCATCCTTCCTCCCTCCCCTTCCATCCTTCTCCTTCTTCCTCCCTCCACTCTTCCCTCTCTCGTCCATTCTTCCTTTCTCCCCTTCCATCATTTCCTTCTTCCTCCTTCCCATTCCCCATCCATCCTTCATCCCTCCCCTTCCATCCTTCTCCTTCTTCCTTCCTCCCATTCTCCCTCCATCCTCCCGTCCATCCTTCCTTCTCCCATCCATCCTTCCTCCCTCCCCTTCCATCCTTTTCCTTTTTCCTCCCTCCCCTTCCATCCTTCTCCTTCTTCCTCCCTCCCATTCTCCCTCCATCTTCCTTCCATCCTTCCTCCATCCCCTTCTATCCTTCTCCTTCTTCCTCCCTCCCATTCTGCCTACATCCTCCCGTACATCCTTCCTCCCTCCCCTTCCATCCTTCTCCTTCCTCCCTCCCATTCTGCCTACATCCTCCCGTACATCCTTCCTCCCTCCCCTTCCATCCTTCTCCTTCCTCCCTCCCATTCTGCCTACATCCTCCCGTACATCCTTCCTCCCTCCCCTTCCATCCTTCTCCTTCCTCCCTCCCATTCTCCCTCCTCCCTCCCTCCCATCCATCCTCCCTCCCTCCCGTCGATCCTTCCTCCTTCCCCTCCCTTCCATCCTTCTCCTTCTTCCTCCCTCCTATTCTCCCTCCATCCTCCCTCCCTTCCCTTCCATCCTTCCGTTTCTTCTTCCCTCCCATTCTCCCTCCATCCTCCCGTACATCCTTCCTCCCTCCCTTTCCATCCTTCTCCTTCTTCCTCCTTCCCAGTCTCCCTCCATCCTCCATCCCATTCCATCCTTCTTTCTCCCTCCATCCTCCTTCCCTCCCGTCCATCCTTCCTCCCTCCCATTCCCTCCCCTTCCATCATTCTCCTTCATCCTCCCTCCTACCCCCCTCCCCTTCCATCTTTCTCTATCCCCTAATCCTCCCCCTCCATTCATCCTCCTCCTACCTTCTCCAACCATCCTCTTCCCTCCCACCTTTTGTTCCTTGTCCATCCTTCTCCCATCATCCATCCTCCTCTTGCCCCCTTCCATCCATCCTCCCACTTCCAGCCTCCTCCATACATCCTCCTCTCTCCCCCACCCCTCCATCCTCCCATTTCCAGCCTCCTACATTCATCTTCATCTCTCCCCCTGCCCTCGATCCTCCCACTTCCAGCCCCCTTATTCCATCTTCATCTCTCCCCCTCCCCTCCACCCTCCCACTTCCAGCCCCCTCCCCTCCATCCTCCCAATTCCAGCCACCTCCCTCCATCCTCCCGTCCATCCTTCTTCCACCTCTTCCATCTTCTCCTTCTTCGTCCCTCCCATTCTCCCTCCATCCTCCCCTCCATCCTTCCTCCCTCCCCTTCCAGCCTATTCCTTCTTCCTCCCTCCCTCCTCTCGCCCCCTCCCCTCCATCCTCCCACTTCCAGCACCCTCTGTCCATCCTTCCTCCATCCCCTTCCATCCTTCTCCTTTTTCCTCCCTCCCATTCTCCCTCCATCCTTACTCCCTCCCATTCTCCCTCCATCCTTTCTCCCTCCACTTCCATCCTTCTCCTTCTTCCTCCCTCCCATTCTCCCTCCATCCTCCTTCCCTCCCCTTCTATCCTTCCCCTTCTTCCCCCTCCCCTTCCATCCTCCGCTATCCCCTAATCGTCTTCCCTCCATTCCTCCTCCTCTCACCTTCTCCAACCATCCACCTCCCTCCTCCCTTTTGTTCCCTGTCCATCCTTCTCCCACCATCCATCCTACCTCCATCCATCCACCTTTTGCCCTCTTTCCTCCATCTCCCACTTCCAGCCTCCTCCATCCATCCTCCTCTCTCCCCCTTTCCTTCATCCTCCCACCTCCAGCTCCCTCCATCCATCCTCCTCTCCCCCTCCCCTCCATCCCCCCACTTCCAGCCCCTCCATCAATCCTCCCACTTCCAGACCCTCCCTCCATCCTCCCGTCAATCCTTCCTTCCTTCTCCTTCTTTCTTCCTCCCATTCTCCCTCCATCTTCCCTCTCCCCTTCCATCCTTCTCCTTCTTCCTTCCTCCCATTCTCCCTCCATCTTCCCTCTCCCCTTCCATCCTTCTCCTTCTTCCTTCCTCCCATTCTCCCTCCATCCTCCCTCCCTCCCATCCATCTTCCTCCCTCCTGTCCATCCTTCCTTCCTCCCCTTCCATCCTTCTCCTTCTTCCTCCCTCCCATTCCCCCTCCATCCTCCCTCCCTCCCCTTCCATCCTTCTCCTTCTTCCACCCTCCCATTCTCTCTCCATCCTCCCATCCATCCTTCCTCCCTCCTCTTCTATCCTTCTTCTTCCTCCCTCCATCCTCCCGTCCATCCTTCCTCCCTCTCTTTCTTCCACCCTCCCATTCTCTCTCCATCCTCCTGTCCATCCTTCCTCCCTCCCATTCCATCCTTCTCCTTCTTCCTCCCTCCCATTCTCCCTCCATCCTCTCTCCTTCCCATCCGTCCTTCTCCCCTCCCCTTCCATCATTCTCTATCCCCAGTCGTCTTCCCTCCATTCCTCCTCCTCCAACCATCCTCCCTTTTGTTCAGTGTACATCCTTCTCCCACCATCCATCCTACCTCCACCCATCCTCCTCTCGCCCCCTACCCTCCATCCTCCCATTTCCAGCCCCCTCCCCTCCATCCTCCCACTTCCAGCCCCTCCATCCATCCTCCCACTTCCAGCACCCTTCCCTACATCCTCCCACTTTCAGCCCCCTCCATCCCTCCTCTCTCCCCCTCCCCTCCATCCTCCTACTTCCCACCTCCCCCTACTTCTCCTCTCTCTCTCCCTCCCATCCATCCTCCTCCCTCCAGTATCCTTCTCGCCACATCCTCCCCCCACCCCGCCAAACTCCCCCCTCCATTTGTCCTACATCCTTTTCCCTCCTTCACTGCATTCTCCTCCCTCCCCTTCCATTCTCCCTGCATCCTCTCTCCCTCCAACCTCTTCCCTTCCCTGTTCATTCTTCACTATTCATTTCCCTCCCTCCCTCTTTCTCCATCCGCATCACTCCCTTCTCCATCCTTCTCCCTTTCCTCCATGCTTCTGATTCCCCCCTCCACCCTTCTCCATCCTCCTCCCTTCCCCATTCCGCGCCCTCTCTCCCCCTCCTTCTCCCTGTGCCCCCTTCCCTCCATCTTCCTCCACCCTCCATATTTCTCTGTCCTCTTGCCCCCTTCCATTCTTCCTCGCCCCTCCATCGTTTCCCATCCTGCACCCTTCCCCCTCCTTCTTCACCTTCCATCCTTCCCCCACCTGCACCCTGCTTTCATCCTTCCCCATCCTTGCCTCCCATCCTTCCCCCTCCTCACCCTCCATCCTTTCCCTCTTCCCCCACCTCCATCCCCTTTCCCTCTCATCCCATCCTCCCCTCCATCAATCTTCACCCTAACCTTTCCAGACTTGCCCCACCTTTGCCCCACTCCCTCTATCCTCCCCCCCCGACCTTCCCCCTCCACTCTCTCTATCCTATCCCCTCCAACCTCCTCCCTCCACCCCTTTTCATCCTCCACCCTTCCCCCCACCATCCTGCCCTTCCACACTTCCCTTCCTCCATCATTCTCCTCATTTCCCTTCCTCCATCATTCTCCTCACTTCACCTCCATCCATCTCCCTCCCCCAACCATGATTGCTCCATCTATTCCCCACCCCACCCAGATTGCTCCCCTCATTCCATCCCATTGCCCGAGTGCTCCCCTCATTCCCCCCTCCTCCCTCCCCACCCCGATCCCTCCCCACCCCTCCCTACCCCTCCCTACCCCCTCATTCCCTCTCCCCACCCCAGATTACTCCCCTCATTCCCCCTTCCCACCCCTGATCGCTCCCCTCTTCTCCCCCATCTCATGACTGCTTTCCTCATTCACCCCAACCCCCTAATTCCCCTCCTCATTTCCCCAATCCACACAATTGACCTGTCATTCACCCTCCCCACCCCCTGATTGACCCATCATTCCCCTTACCCATCCCGATTGACACATCATTCCCCCTCCCCACCTCCAATTGACCCATCATTCCAGCTCACCACTCCCGATTGATCCGTCATTCCCGCTCACAACCCCAGATTACTCCCATCACCCCCCATCCTGATCACTCCCCTCATTCTCCCCCACCTCATGACTGCTCTCTTCATTCCCCCTCCCCAACCCGATTGCTCCCTCATTCCCAACTCACGACTGCCCCCGTCCACCTCCATGGTTGCTTGCCCCATTTACCACAGATTGCTCTCTCATTGCCTCCCTCATTCCCAACTGCTGAGTGCCCCCCTTTCCCCCACCCTCCCCGATCGCTCCCCTCATTCCCCCACCCTCCCCGATCGCTCCCCTCATTCTCCCCCACCCCCAATCTCTCCACTCATTCCCCCACCCAGATCGCTCCCCTCCTTCTCCCACACCCCCCGATCGCTCCCCTCATTCTCCCGCACCCCCAATCGCTCCCCTCATTCCTCACCACCCCGATCACTACCCTCATTCCCCCACCCCGATCTCTCCCCTCATTCCCCCACCCCCGAACGCTCCCCTCATTCTCTCCCACCCCCCAATCGCTCCCTTCATTCTCCCCCACCCCCGATCTCTCCCCTCATACTCCCCCACCCCCGATCGCTCCCCTCATTCCCCCCACCCCCCCGATCGCTCCCCTCATTCCCCCCACCCCCCGATCGCTCCCCTCATTCCCCCCACCCCCCGATCGCTCCCCTCAGTCTCCCCCACCCCCGATCTCTCCCCTCATTCTCTCCCACCCCCTGATCGCTCCCCTCATTCTCCCCCACCTCCGATCTCTCCCCTCATACTCCCCCACCCCCGATCGCTCCCCTCATTCCCCCCACCCCCCCGATCGCTCCCCTCATTCCCCCCACCCCCCGATCGCTCCCCTCATTCCCCCACCCCCCGATCGCTCCCCTCAGTCTCCCCCACCCCCGATCTCTCCCCTCATTCTCTCCCACCCCCTGATCGCTTCCCTCATTCTCCCCCACCCCCGATCTCTCCCCTCATTCCCCCATTCCCGATCTCTCCCCTCATTCTCCCCCACCCCCGATCTCTCCCCTCATTCTCCCCCACCCCCGATCGCTCCCCTCATTCCCCCCACCCCCCGATCGCTCCCCTCATTCCCCCCACCCCCCGATCGCTCCCCTCCTTCTCTCCCACCCGATCACTCCCCTCAGTCTCCCCCACCCCCGATCTCTCCCCTCATTCTCTCCCAGCCCCTGATCGCTTCCCTCATTTTCCCCCACCCCCGATCTCTCCCCTCATTCCCCCATTCCCGATCTCTCCCCTCATTCTCTGCCACCCCCAATCGCTCCCCTCATTCCCCCCCACCCCCGATCGCTCCCCTCATTCCCCCCGCCCCCGATCGCTACCCTCATTCTCCCCCACCCCCGATCTTCCACTCATTCCCACAGCCCCAATCGCTCACCTTATTCCCCCCCACCCAGATCGCTCCGCTCATTCTCCCCCACCCCCGATCTCTCCACTCATTCTCCCCCAACCTGATCTCTCTACTCAATCTCCCCCACCCCCGATCGCTCCCCTCATTCCCCCACCCCCGATTGCTCCCCTCCTTCTCTCCCACCCGATCGCTCCCCTCAGTCTCCCCCACCCCCAATCTCTCCCCTCATTCTCTCCCACCCCTTGATCGCTTCCCTCATTCTCCCCCACCACCGATCTCTCCCCTCATTCCCCCATT
Source organism: Hemiscyllium ocellatum (assembly GCF_020745735.1). NCBI lineage: Eukaryota > Metazoa > Chordata > Chondrichthyes > Orectolobiformes > Hemiscylliidae > Hemiscyllium > Hemiscyllium ocellatum. Next base: position 13,428,780 of record NC_083445.1, on the reverse strand, counting down.
CCCGATCTCTCCCCTCATTCTCTGCCACCCCCAATCGCTCCCCTCATTCTCCCCCACCCCCAATCGCTCCCCTCATTCCCCCCACCCCCGATCGCTCCCCTCATTCCCCCCACCCCCGATCGCTCCCCTCATTCCCCCACGCCCCGATTGCTCCCCTCCTCTCCCACCCCCGATCTCTCCCCTCATTCTCTCCCACCCCCGAACGCTCCCCTCATTCCCCCCACCCCCAATCTCTCCCCTCATTCCCCCCACACCCGTTCTCTCCCCTCATTCTCTCCCACCCCCTGATCGCCCCCCTCATTCTCTCCCACCCCCTGATCGCCCCCCTCATTCTCCCCCACCCCCTGATCGCCCCCCTCATTCTCCCCCACCCCCTGATCGCCCCCCTCATTCTCCCCCACCCCTGATCTCTCCACTCATTCTCCCCAACCCCCGATCTCTCCCCCCATTCTCTCCCACCCCCGAACGCTCCCCTCATTCCCCCCACCCACAATCTCTCCCCTCATTCTCTCCCACCCCCGATCGCTCCCTTCATTCCGCCCCGCCCCTGATCGCTCCCCTCATTCCCTCACCCGATCGCTCCCCTCCTTCTCTCCCACCCGATCGCTCCCCTCAGTCTCCCCCACCCCCGATCTCTCCCCTCATTCTCTCCCACCCCCTGATCGCTTCCCTCATTCTCTCCCACCCCCGAACGCTCCCCTCATTCCCCCCACCCCCAATCTCTCCCCTCATTCCCCCCACACCCGTTCTCTCCCCTCATTCTCTCCCACCCCCTGATCGCCCCCCTCATTCTCCCCCACTCCCCGATAGCTCCCCTCGTTCTTCCCCACCCCCCGATCTCTCCCCTCATTCCCGATCTCTCCCCTCATTCTCTGCCACCCCCGATCGCTCCCCTCAGTATCCCCCACCCCCCGATCGCTCCCCTCATTCCCCC